>NC_084751.1:36963299-37175799 GCF_033978785.1 Entelurus aequoreus
GACTGGCCTGCCTGTAGTCCAGACCTGTCTCCCATTGAAAATGTGTGGCGCATTATGAAGCCTAAAATACCACAACGGAGACCCCCGGACTGTTGAACAACTTAAGCTGTACATCAAGCAAGAATGGGAAAGAATTCCACCTGAGAAGCTTCAAAAATGTGTCTCCTCAGTTCCCAAACGTTTACTGAGTGTTGTTAAAAGGAAAGGCCATGTAACACAGTGGTGAACATGCCCTTTCCCAACTACTTTGGCCCGTGTTGCAGCCATGAAATTTTAAGTTAATTATTATATGCAAAAAAAAATAAAGTTTATGAGTTTGAACATCAAATATCTTGTCTTTGTAGTGCATTCAATTGAATATGAGTTGAAAAGGATTTGTTTATAATAATACACCTTACGGTGCAACCTGGACACATCATCAGTGATTCTCCCGGTGTCATAGGGTGTTTCGGGTCTTAATCAAACACCCTCACCCGGGCGACCCAGCCGAGGGTGATCAGTCCCTTGACTTGTGCCCTGGGGCTGGGCCGGTGGTGCTTGGAGGTTCTGGGCACTGTGGGGAGTGTCCGGGCCTGGATCCTCCTCCGTCTCATCAAGTGCCGTACAGGGTACTGGCACTGTGCGTTGCACCAAGGGTTTCCCTAGGCAGCCTATCTTGGTCTTATGTATCTTTAGGGTTTTTCATAGCGCTGTATGGGTGCTCCCTTGCAAGAGCTGCAGCTTGGGATGCACCCCCTCCCTTCCCCGGTTGCCGTCTTTCCGGGCTGTCAACTGTCTCTCCAGTTGTCACCACTCTTTCGGGGTTGTCATCCAGCCTCTTCCTGGAAGTCAATGGCGATGCCATACTAGATCAGGGGTCGGCAACCCGCGGCTCTAGAGCCGCATGCGGCTCTTTAGCGCCGCCCTAGTGGCTCTCTGAAGCTTTTTCAAAAATGTATGAAAAATGGAAAAAGATGCGGGGGAAAAAAATAAATTTTTTGTTTTAATATGGTTTTTGTAGGAGGACAAACATGACACAAACCTCCCTAATTGTTATAAAGCACACTGTTTGTATTAAACATGCTTCACTGATTCGAGTATTTGGCGAGCGCCGTTTTGTCCTACTCATTTTGGCGGTCCTTGAACTCACCTTAGTTTGTTTACAATGTATAACTTTCTCCGACTTTCCAGGTCGTGTTTTATGCCACTTCTTTTTCTGTCATTTTGTCCACCAAACTTTTAACGTTGTGCGTGAATACACAAAGGTGAGTTTTGTTGGTGTTATTGACTTGTGTGGAGTGCTAATCAGACATATTTGGTCACTGCATGACTGCAAGCTAATCGATGCTAACATGCTAGCTATATGTACATATTGCGTCATTATGCCTCATTTGTAGCTATATTTGAGCTCATTTAGTGTCCTTTAAGTCATCTCAATTCAATGTATATCTCATGACACACTATCTGTATGTAATATGGCTTCTAATTTGTTGCGGCTCCAGACAGATTTGTTTTTGTATTTTTGGTCCAATGTGGCTCTTTCAACATTTTGGGTTGCCGACCCCTGTACTAGATCATTGCATTTCGTTTATATTTACATCTAACACAATTTCCCAACTCATATGGAAACGGGGTTTGTACAAACAATGCAAATTACATATAAAGCACAAAACAATTCACTGCCTTGAAATGTGCACACGTTTTTAACTGAAAGGGAAGGGGGTTATAAATTAAGGGGTATTTTTGTACCAAAGAAAAATGGGTAAAACATTATTGATAGTATATTTTATTAAGGCCGGTACATTTATCATTGTATATAATAATAATGATGATGTGAAAGGGAGTTATCTGACTTATAAAACAGGGAATGGAAGTAAATACGATTCACTTCTTCCCACTCCTTTTTGGAGATGAAAAAACTTAATCATTATCTATTGTTTTCATTTTTGTATGTTTTCATTGTGAAATATATGTTTCTATTTATGTACCTTGCTGTAACATTATCAAGATTATTTCCTTGTTCATTAATTTTTTCTTTTGCTTTGTTTTTTAACATGTCCAAAATAAACAACTACTACTGCTAACTTGCAGAACATGTAATGTATAGAATACAGAGACATTTATTCATTTAGAAAAACATATCATAAGAGAGCATAACACAGCATTTGAGTTATTTTGGTTGGTAACAATCTATTGCATCTTTTTTTGCAGGTGAAAGTGGATAATGAGGAGAGCGAAGAATCCTATGAAAGCTCTTGGTCGTACGTGCAAGACATCCAGGCTAATGCTTTAGTGGGACATGACCGTCGTACATTTCACAAAGAGCTCACTGAAACAAAGGTAGCGATGTCCATGTAATCTGCATTGCATTGACTATGATTGTGCTTGTGCACTTACTGTTACATTCTTCTTCATTACGCTACAATACCCTGCAGAATCACAGAATCATAGTTCTGAAGAATAAAGTGGAGTTGGCCCAGTTCCAAAACTCAGCCCCCCAGTATCTGACTCTGGCCGAAGAGTTTTGGAAGGCTTTAATCTCGCTTCCGTACACATACGATTATGCTGCCTACCGTCAACTGCTGCAGATATATGGCACTCACTACCTCTCCGAGGGCTCGCTTGGAGGCAGATACCAAGGCTTTTTGGAGCTCAACAACCAGGATTTTGCAACATCTGGTAAGCAGATATACTGTATATAGTAATGTGTTTTCATATTTTGGTAACCAATTTTTTTTTTAAAAGTAAAAATTTCCAACCAAAAAAAATACCATACAGCAAGTTTACATTGAGAATCCACAAAGTTTGAATCGAAGTGACTGGACTGCACCCAGCGTGGCTGGTGATAATGAATGTGCTGCATAACAACAGGTCATTCGCCTGTTTTGCCACCAGAAAAACTAACTATTGTTATGCAGAATGGCCTATCACCAGCAATGCTGGTAAACAACAACAACCCTATTGCCATTACAGCCGCAGGACACATCCACCGGAGACATACCGTATTTTCCGGACTATAAGGCGCACTTAAAATCCTTTTTTTCCTCAAAACTCAAGAGTGAGCCTTATAACCCGGTGCACCTAATGTATGGAATAATTCTGGTTTTGCTTACCGATCTCGAAACAATTTTATTTGGTACATAGTGTAATTATAAGTGTGACCAGTAGATGTCAGTCTAAAATAAGAGATACGTGTAGAGTGCAATATGATGGCAATATGACTCAAGTAAACAACACCAACATTTTATAAGTTCCTTTGAAAATATAGAACATTACACACAGTGCTCAAAAATCCATCAAAATGTATTAGTACGACTTTGGTAAAGTTAAAGTTAAAGTTATAAATAATACATTTAAAGTTAAAGTACCAATGATTGTCACACACACACTATGTGTGGTGAAATTTGACCTCTGCATTTGACCCATCCCCTTGATCACCCCCTGGGAGGTGAGGGGAGCAGTGGGCAGCAGCGGTGCCGCGCCCGGGAATCATTTTGGTGATTTAACCCCCAATTCCAAGCTATGAAGCCGCACCGCTTGATGGATTGTAAGACATTATCTGCCGTTTTGTTTCGCAATATTATGCAAAAGCAACTTTTCTTACCTTCTGATACCTGCTGATCTGTATTTGGATCTGCATAAATCCTGAAAAATTGCGCGCGTCCGCCTTTGTAGTTTGTGCCGACACCGTAGTTGATAAGCTTCTTCTTTTTCTCTATCTTCTTGTTATGGGACATTCATCCTCCGCTGTTGCCATTTCTAATATAAAGTAGTGTAAAGTTCTTACTTATATCTGTCAGTAAACTCGCCATGAAAGCGCTAAAACATACCGGTATAGTGAGTTTACATTATTCACCCGAGGAACTTTAGTTATTAGAGAGTTCGGTCAGACGGTTTTTCACGGGACACATTTCCGGCTTTGTTGTTGTTTCCGATGATCATCGCTTACGTGCAGTGATTTCTCCAGATTCTCAGAACCTTTTGATGATATTACGGAGCGTAGATGGTGAAATCCCTAAATTCCTTAAAATAGCTCGTTGAGAAATGTTGTTCTTAAACTGTTCGACAATTTGCTCACGCATTTGTTCACAAAGTGGTGACCCTCGCCCATCCTTGTTTGTGAATGACTGAGCATTTCATGGAAGCTGCTTTTATACCCAATCATGGCACCCACCTGTTCCCAATTAGCCTCTTCACCTGTGGGATGTTCCAAATAAATGTTTGATGACCATTCCTCAACTTTCTCAGACTTTTTAAATGGGTTATACTTATATAGCGCTTTTCTACCTTCAAGGTACTCAAAGCGCTTTGACAGTATTTCCACTTATGCCAGCTTTTTTGAAACATGTTGCAGGCATCAAATTCCAAATGAGCTAATATTTGCAAAAAATAACAGAGTTTACCAGTTCGAACGTTAAGTATCTTGTCTTTGCAGTCTATTCAATTAAATATAGGTTGAAAAGGATTTGCAAATCATTGTATTCTGTTTTTATTTACCATTTACACAACGTGCCAACTTCACTGCTTTTGAGGTTTGCAGAACACACCCACAGCATTCAAGTTAAATCTATCATCATCTTTTAAAAAATTGCTTCAGTTGGGACAGTTGAGGAACAAAATGCATTAAAATGTGCTTTTAACAACGTGGTCTTGTTCTTGTACTTGTTCAAAGAGGCAACAACAATCGACTACAAGAAGTGCTGGAGAAAGGTTAAACGACGCTTGTTCAGGAAAAAGGTCAAAATCGTTTGTGACAAATTCTACAAATCCTTCTCATTTGATGAGGGTGAGTAAACATTTTTCAAGGTGAGGGGCTGGTGCTTTTGCCAGAGTGAGGAGGATAAGATCCCTCTACCTCCGTAGTGATCTTTGGTTTTGTTTTCTTTCCTTTCTTCTATTTGTTTTCCCTTTCCTCTATATCTGTCATAATCCATTGCCCCGATCATGTTTTGTTTAGTTTTTGACTCCCTCAGTTCTGTTTTCAGCACCCCTGGCTTTGTGTTTTAATTGCCATGGATGCTGATTAGTTTCACCTGCCTCTGATTAGTGTTCGGGATGCTCACCTGCTCCTGGGCACTAATCAGAGAGCTATTTATTCCTTTTTTTTGCCACACACTGTCTGGCTGTCCATGCAACAGTTACGTTTGATGATTCCCTGCTTCTATGATTCTGGATACCTTTTTATATGTTAAGCTTTCACGCTAGCTAGTTCCTTTGATACCTGTGCGATCGGCACGCATCTCTTTTGTTTATATCTTGTATTTTTCGCGATTTATGGACAGTAAATCCTATTCTTATCTGCACCTTGCCTCCGGGGTTCCTGCTGCATCTTGGGAGAACGACCTGCGCATAAACATGCGACCCAACCGTGACAATATCCCCTTTCACTACTCCTTTATTGTCTTATTTCTCTCTGGACAAAGAGTCCAACGAGTGCAACTAGCCTCATCCCTTGAGCGGCAGTGGAAAAGTTCCTAGCTAAGTTGTGCAGCCAGGATCACTTCAAACAGCTTGGGCTTTGGATTCTTTTAGGGTCGCTACTAAATAAAAATCAATCACCGATGGTATTGCAGGTTCTGGAGACAGGCTTGAATTAGCCCATGTGTGATTTCCACATGGGCATTTCTGACATCACTTCCTGTGTGGAGTGCGGTCCTTCTGGCGTCACTTCCTCTCCAAACTCAGTTTGTAAATGATCGATGACTCCATACAAAGCTAAGAGCCGGAGATTCCCCGTGTAAAAAATTGTCCGAGGAGGGGGACCTTAAACGCTGATTTAGTGTGGCTGAAAGAAGGCTTAGGCTAAATAATGATTTGTTTAAAGGGTTATCTGGCTTAGTGTAGACACAGCCTTATACTACACACTTAACTGAAACCTTTCACTCTTGGAACTTGGAACAGTCGCAGCATCCTGTACAAGAGAGACACTAATCATCGGGAACGACGTACTGCCCTCGTCAGCAAGAAATGTGCACGTTTCAACTTCAATGTGGCAATCTTGAGAGAGGCCAGGCTTCCTGAATCAGAGAAACTGATTGCAAATTCAACACATTTAAAAAAAAAAAAGGAATTCAAACTAAACAATCATCCATGGCGTTGGCGCTGCTAACAAAATGCAGCTTGTGGACCAACACAATCTTGTCCCAACTGATGTTAACGAGGGTTTAATGACTCTAGGCATTATGCTCATTTCGAACGGATTCCTCACATTGATATCGGTGTTCGCCTTTACCCTCACATCTGAAGACGACATTTGAGGGAAACTGCACTTTTTTATTTAAATTTTGCCTGTCGTTAACAATCCTTATGACAGACAAGAAGACAAACGTTTTTTGTTTTTTTTGCATCCTAATTTGTATTAATCGACTCGTTCTAGGTGGCTAGCAATGCAGCTAATGGGAGCAATCCATTCTGCCTACAAGTCACTTTAAAAATTCATCCAAAAACCGCCAACAATACTTAATATACATTCCGCAACCTGTACAATAACCAAGCTGTAGCGACATTGTTATTGTAAGAGCGAACACTGAGGAACTATTTTTCTAGAGCAGTAATACATTGTCTTGCGACGGTGTTAGCCGTAGGCTAGCTACGGCAAGAGGTAAGCTAGCTACTATGTCAACAGCTGAATGGCTTTTGAGTTTGTAATGCACAACACAATGCGATAGGACACCAATCTATACTGACTGAAAAACATGAACAATCATATTACAGTATCTGTAAAGTATTACAGATACTGTTTTGTTTAAACATAGCTAGTTCGACAGTGTATGTACTATAGTTGTACTAACAATAGCGTAGTGTGCTGCTGCATGTATCATGATCAATATTATAGTGACTTGTTTGTTGGACAGTTGTCTGTTTTGGTCCAGTTGCCCGGGAAAACATTTTCCGGTTAAGTTTGGTTAAGCACTCCATTTATGTTGGCGTTTCTTGGCTCCAAGTTTCACATTTGCAGCATCAAAACACGCCGACCTCACTCTCTCGACTTCCGTCTGCTCTAACATTTCATCCTCTTCATGCTCGCTAAGCTTCTACAACCAGCAGTTCATCCTCCGTACATTCAGGTTCAAAAAGATAAGGTTGTGAATCCTCATTTGTCCAAAAAATAGTCGTTTTAATTGTCTGTTACCAAGTCCGCCATGATTAGAACACACACAAGCCTTTGTGTCTGGAAGTAAGAACACACATTTGTTGCTGGAAGTCAGGAGTGTGTTGCTATGGAAACGGAAATAAATGCGCTATAGAAAGAACTTCCGGTAATTAAAAGAAAATGTAAAATTTGAACAATTTGGTAAATTTTAACAATTTTCTTTAATAAAGTTTGTCTAAGTCTAATGCATAAAATGATGGTTACTATTGTACATATTTATATATTGTTAAGAATGTGTCTCTTACTACATTATATATACAGTATATATATATATATATTTATACTTGCAGCGTGTACACAAAAAGATTGATGGAGGTTTGGAAGTTGTTTTAGGGGCTTTGAACGCTACGACGATGACTCCTATCAGCCGTATCTTTCAAGCATTTTTTTTTCTCACGTTTAAAATCCTAAAAATGTTTTAAAAAGTTCTTGTCTCAGATTAACAATAGGCAATATTTCCCCCCAAAAGTGCAGTTTTTAAGGCCACATTCTATGACATGCTGAACCGTACCATCCAGGCAGTTGGGAAGTTCAATGCAATTCATGGAAATCCCACCAATCCGCACCATTTATGCGAGGCCTTGCATCTTTGTCCAATCCCCACAATTTCCTAGCATATTTTGGCCAATTGACATTTTTGCCTAATGAATTTGTCCTAGCAGCACTCAAATGCAATGAAATAATCAAACCAATCAACGGTCTCCCTGCATTGCCCTTTGTCTTCACTGTCTTGTTTACATTGACCTGACAGTCATTCATTCACTCGTTTGTTACTCTTCATTTACTCATTTACCAGCAAAAATCACCGCTCTAGATCACTCTCTGTTCGCTCAGGTGCAATGCGTTGAAACATAAACAAAAGTGCACGATCGACTTTCAACCTTCAAAACATACACACATGTGCACGAGAATGTTTAAGACAAAGCAGATAATAAAGCATAATAATAACAAGAATATTATTAATAACCAACACAAATAAGACAGCCTTTGGTGTTTTTTGTCTTACAAACTATGCACATGTATGTATTAAATACACTAAATGAATAATAATTTTAAAAAAAAATAATATACAGTATCTCACAAAAGTAAGTACACCCTTCAACTATAACTACAAAGGAGAATACTAGAAATGAGGCTTTGATATACTTTAGAGTAAATAGTGTACAGCTGGTATATAAAGTGTCATTTATGTAGTATTTAGGATTATTTGCATTTTTACTTATTAGGTTAAGGCTTGGTTATCATTTTTAGTATTTTTCTTGCAGTAATACACACATACTTTGTTGCAATGAAAAAAACCTTTTTTGCAATTGAGTGAATTATATTTGTATAGCGCTTTTGCTCTAGAGACTCAAAGTGCTTTAAATAGCGAACCCCATTATCTACATTTAAATCATTGTGGGTGGCACTGGGAGCAAGGAGAGTGAAGTGTCTTGCCCAAGGACACAACGACAGTGACTAGGATGGCGGAAGCGGGAATCAAACCTGGAACCCTCAAGTTACTGGCACATCCGCTCTACCAACTGTGTTTCTTTATAATGCTACATCAATTGCCTTTTTCCCCCAATAAATGTTCCAATTGTAATTACTATTTTTTTGCAACTTTCACTTTCTCTTGCAATTTTAACAAACCCCTAAAAAACAAACCCGCACTTTTCAATGCAATTTTTGGGAAAAACTTTTGCAAATTCAGGCATCTAAAAAAAGCAATACGAGATCCAGGGGGATGTAATATTGTGTTAAACTGATTTATGTCAAACTAATAAATTACTGTCAATGTTCAAAATCATTGAGATCTGGGAAAGCAAGACCCTCACAAACAACTTGGATGATGCGATCATAAGCTATAACTTCAATATGGCAGACTGAGAGGATCATAACTCCTGTGGCCTCTCGCTCGTGAGTATTGCAGCCAAGTTAAGATCTGAGAAAGTACCCCCCGAGTCTCCCTGTAGATTAGGGGTGTCAAATGTACGGCCCACGGGCCGTATCAGGCCCACGAACAGGTATAATCTGGCCCGTGGCCCGCAAAATGAGTTTGCTGAGTATAAAACTAAAATAAACTGCCTTTCTAAATGTGTCCACTGGGTGTCGCAATAGCAATTTCAGTGTAACCCACATCACACTGTTTAAAGATGTCGTGTCACATGACTTTAAGCGCCCTCTGGATTGGCGGCAGACTAATGCCGTTGCGACGCACAATACCTTCTTTTATTGTAAATTATCCACTCAACAGATAAAATAACAAAACGGTAAAATGCAAAGACTTAAGTCAACATGACCATCATCTTTGTAGTTAGAATTACAAGCAGCACTCTCGATTTGTTGACGGCACGATGTGCACTCTGAACTCCATTGTAAAAATGTATGTTTCTACTTTTGTTGTTTGTTCTAGTTTATTTTATGCTTAAATCTACCATGTTCACATGAGTTAAGTTTGTTTTGATTGATTGATTGAAACTTTTATTAGTAGATTGCACAGTACAGTACATATTCCGTACAATTGACCACTAAATGGTAACACCCGAATAAGTTTTTCAACTTGTTTAAGTCGGGGTCCACGTTAATCAATTCATGGTACAAATATATACTATCAGCATAATACAGTCATCACACAAGTTAATCATCAGAGTATATACATTGAATTATTTACATTATTTACATTCCAGGGGGTGGGATGTTGAGGGGGTTGGGGGGGGGGGGGTTAGGTTAGGTTGCTATTAGCATACTTCAGTCATCAACAATTATATAATCTGAGAAATGGACATTGTAACAGTGTAGGTCTGACTTCGTAGGATATGTACAGCGAGCGGTGAACATAGTGAACTCAGAAAGCATAAGAACAAGTATATACATTTGATTATTTACAATCCGGGGAGGTGGGATGTGGTGGGGGCAGGGGGTTGGGCTAGGGTCTTAGCTGTAGTTATGTTACCTTTTTAATTCGGTTATATAGGTGTAATTTTGACAATTGTTTTGATGATATTCTAAATGTAATATTTGAATGATGATGAATTAATGTGTTGTGGCAGTTGTGGATGTCACCAATGTGGCGGCTTGAGGAAACACTCGGTTGCTTCTCCAAGCGTGTCTTTAGTTTAACGGCTTCGTAAATACACTGAGGAAAAAGTCTTAGTTCATTGTGTTCTTCATGGTGTTCTTGAAACTGCACCAATTCAACTAACTTAAAGGGTTTTGCCAAGAGGATTAATTTTCATGCGTACATTTTCAGAATGTGCTTGTTCTAGTTTTGACCAAAGTAAGACAAAGAAAACAATTTTGAAGTTGTCTTTATTTTAAAATTATTATGCCATGATTTTACCAGTCCGGCCCGTGTGGGAATATATTTTCCTCCCTTTAGCCCGTGAGCTAAAATGAGTTCGACACCCATGCTGTAGACCCTCTCAAGGAACAATTGACATGATCTGAGTCAACAACCTCCAAATTTTTTTTGGGGGGGGGATCTAATGAAAGCCTTTGCCAAAGTCCCTCATCATGCAATGCGGGCCATTGTTACCCGTTTCGGCTGTCTGGAGGACTTTGTTTACCTGGTTACATTGTGGGTACGGTATGCAATCAAAATGCCCTCACAGACCAATTTCCCATCAATGGAGGACTTCAGAAAGGATGGGTACTTGCGCCAACCTTTTTCTCATTGTACATCGCAGCCATGTTGAACGAGCAGAGCAGACAATAGAATGAGGACGTCAATGACTCAGAGTCTCAAAACCAATTTCGGCAATAAAATAAGCCAAATGCATAAATAAGAAGTGACAAAACCAATGCTCGAATACAATCCGTAGTCTTGAAATAAGGTGTTTTGAAGTTAAGATGTGTCCCATGATTTACAATTGATGTTGTTATGATGTGTCTTCTTCTCTACAGAGGGACATGTATCCAAGATGCCCATCAAGGTGAACACTTTTGGAGGAGATCCATCGTTTTCAGATGTATTGAAAGTTTTGGATCTTGATAATCCAGAAGTAAATGGAGAGGCCTATGACAACTGGGCCTCCTCTGTTAAAGACTTCCCTGATGTCATAGACCAGAAGGTATTCAAAAATACAACACAGATGCAGCTTTATATGTCAGACCCTTACATAAAACATCCATTACACTCTCAATTGCTGAAGAGTTAAGTCTCAATTATGGTTTAAAAAGCAAGTGTATTGCTTTTTTAGAGCTTTGTGTATGCATATAATATGAGTGTACGCTCCGTAGCCTCAACAATACACCAGTTTGCAGTTTATATTGGAGCATCTGAAATTAAATTGCAATTACCTTCCTGACACCGTCAATGAAGCCAGTGTCAATATTTCTGTAAATTCTCAAATTTTTATATAGCAACCTATTGGGTCTCATTACTACCAAACTACCCAGTGAAGTGTCCGGAGAGCATACCATATACATTACAGCAGTACCTCGGTTTTCGGTAATAACCCGTCCCAAAAAGTCAGACAAAAACCAAGGAATTTTTTCCCACGTAAATCAAATTAACATTACGCAACATAATTGTAGATTTACCTGCAGAAAAAAAATACGGAATAAATATAAATGATGAATGAAATGTATAACTGAAAATTTAACAGTACTTTTACGTTGAAGACTCTTGTTGGCAAAGATGGTGATGGGCGGCAACGTTCCCTCTTAGGTGCGCGCCTGTGCAAGCGACAAGCAGCCACAACATAGAAAACAGTTTTCGTCATCAAAAATCAATTATTGTAACGTCTGTCGAGACGCTTTAAGGAGGAGACGAATTCCATCGATCACTTTATTGAGCAAAACTGTATTGGCTAGGGAATTAGAGAGAAAAAAAATAAAAACATTTAATGTTAGCATGCTAACGTTTGCGTTAACAGTTTACAAGTGTCTCACATACCAAGTTATACGACTCTGTGGTAAACGGTTGCAAAAATAACTGGAAAAGTTAGCGTGGTCATTTTAGCATGCTAGCAAGCTAATGGTAATATGCTATCAATTAGCATGTGTCACATACCAAGTTATATGACTGTAAGGTGTATGGCTGTCTGAGTAGTGAAATAAACGTAAAGTTAGCTAAAAAGGTAGCATTTTCATATTAGTATGCTAGCATGCATAAACACATGACCAAAAACATTGGTAAACAATTTCTATCTTGTAAAACTGGTCATTCTCGGCTGTACAAACCAGACCAAAACCAACGTCGTCATCTGTTATGTCAACAGCAGCTGCTCGCTCTTTCTCACTTGCGCGGACACATGCACATAAGACACTTAGCCAGTGATGTGTTTACAGCCACACAAAAAGTCGGACAACTCCAACACCACACATAAAGTGTCATTCCAGGTCGTTACACTATGATTTACCAATCAAATGTGTGCTTATTCTACTGTCATTTATTAAGAATCTTGATTTATAAATATTAATCATGAATTGCTGTTATTATATTAAAGAAATACTAATACAAATATATATTTTACAAACAGAAAGTTACAGGAATGTACACATGATCCCATGCTTACATCTCATTGTGCAACATGTGAATGTTTTAATGGGAACTAAATGCGATACCTGAAAGGGGTACAAATTATTTCCAAAGCAGGACGGACCTCCACCCAGACATACAATACTAGTCCACAGCTCATGAAAACTATATTTCTTGTTATTGCAATTGTAAATTGGCCAAAAACACTTATATTAGAAAATAATCTAATGGAAATGACTGCTCTCATTTCATTATAATAAATTTTTTTTTTACTTGTTATTTAGTCAGGTTTGGGACAGGTGTGCTGCTGTTGTGGCCACAGTGTGTATGTCTGATGTTGCTCACATGTGCTCCACTAAATGCTCAATGAGTTTTTGCGTTTGCTCACACACATGAAACATTTTGCTATCAGTTTAATGTAATTCAATAGTACTTTTTTGTCAAAGTGCTGGTACTTGCTTTTCTGGTGGATTATTTTGCAGCAAAAAAACCCCACAGAGACTGAGTTACTGACGGGTGGGATTATACTGTGTTTGCAGACTTAATTATGCTGAACATACAAAAGCCAGTAGCCCCCTAACCCTAACCCTCTAACTCTAACCCAAATAGTTTGTTAGAGGTCATGTTCGGCTGTACAATAACAGAGACAATATACTGTATGAAAACAGGGGCAAAGTTTTATGGAAAACCTACAATAAGTGTGGCATACAACAACAAAAGTACCACTAAACTCTATAGCAGGGGTCACCAACGCGGTGCCCGCGGGCACCAGGTAGCCCGTAAGGACCAGATGAGTAGCCCGCTGGCCTGTTCTAAAAATAGCTCAAATAGCAGCACTTACCAGTGAGCTGCCTCTATTTTTTAAATTGCATTTATTTACTAGCAAGCTGGTCTCGCTTTGCCCGACATTTTTAATTCTAAGAGAGACAAAACTCAAATAGAATTTGAAAATCCAAGAAAATATTTTAAAGACTTGGTCTTCACTTGTTTAAATAAATTCATTAATTATTTTACTTTGCTTCTTCTAACGTTCAGAAAGACAATTTTAGAGAAAAAATACAACCTTAAAAATGATTTTAGGATTTTTAAACACATATACCTTTTTACCTTTTAAATTCCTTCCTCTTCTTTCTTGACAATTTAAATCAATGTTCAAGTAAATTCTTTTTTTTTTTTATTGTAAAGAATAATAAATACATTTTTTAATTTAATTCTTCATTTTAGCTTCTGTTTTTTCAACGAAGAATATTTGTGAAATATATCTTCAAACTTATGATTAAAATTCAAAAAAATTATTCTGGCAAATCTAGAAAATCTGTAGAATCAAATTTAAATCTTATTTCAAAGTCTTTTGAATTTATTTTAAAATTGTTGTTCTGGAAAATCTAGAAGAAATAATGATTTGTCTTTGTTAGAAATATAGCTTGGTCCAATTTGTTATATATTCTAACAAAGTGTAGATTGGATTTTAACATATTTAAAACATGTCATCAAAATTCTAAAATTAATCTTAATCAGGAAAAATTACTAATGATGTTCCATAAATTCTTTTTTTTAAGTTTTTCTCTTCTTTTTTTCGGTTGAATTTTGAATTTTAAAGATTCGAAATTGAAGATAAACTATGTTTCAAAATTTAATTGTCATTTTTTGTGTGTTTTCTCCTCTTTTAAACCGTTCAATTAAGTGTAAATATCATTAATTATTAATAATAACATAGAGTTAAAGGTAAATTGAGCAAATTGGCTATTTCTGGCAATTTATTTAAGTGTGTATCAAACTGGTAGCCCTTCGCATTAATCAGTACCCAAGAAGTAGCTCTTGGTTTCAAAAAGGTTGGTGACCCCTGCTCTATAGTATGGGTGTCCAAACAGTAAAAAACTAAGAATGCGGGGTCCCATTTTGATACATTTTGCACCTTAAAGACCCTAAAACCAATCCAGTGTAAGCCAAAATATGCAAAGCTATCAGAAAACCACATTAGTATTGTACCTTTGTGTTATAGGTGACAAGAAATTTGTGAAATATTCAATAATGAAAGCAATTAAGGGTGAATCAATTTTATTTTAGGCCAAATAAAACAAGCTGCAGTTCAAAGACGCCCCATGGACTTCACTTCGGACATCTCTATGGTCCATTGATCGTTTTGAATCTTGTATTCCAGCTACGTCCTCTGTATGAGCTAGTAAAGGAGGTGCAGTGTGCAGGTTTGAAGAAGCTCCACCTGAAAAGAGCCATCGAAGAGTACCTGGCTGAAGAGCATCCTTGCCACTGCAGACCCTGCCAGAATAACGGCCAGGCGCTCCTGACCGGCTCAGAGTGCCAATGTGTCTGTCGGCCAGGAACCTCAGGACAAGCATGTGAGCAAGGAGCTGCGATTGGAGAACAACCAGGTAAAGGATTTTTAAAAAAACAGGCTGATTTTATTCTAAATGTATGCAAAACCAACTTTTCTAACCTGTTGTCACTTGTTATGTGTATATGGGATTCCCATAACGTCTGAAAATTTTAATCCAAACTTTGGAGGCATTGCGGGGATATTTATGAAACCCTTATACCGTATTTTTCAAACTACAAGGCACACTTACAATCCTTTCGTTTTTTTTAAACTTGACAGTGCGCCTTATAACCCGGTGCGCCTAATGTACGGAATAATTTTAGTTGTGCTTATCGACCTCAACGCTATTTTATTTGGTACATGTTGAAATGATAAGTGTGACCAGTAGATGGCCGTCACACATAAGAAATACGTGTAGACTGCAATATGATGGCAGTCACACATAAGAGATATGTGTAGACTGCAATATGACTCAAGTAAACAACACCAACATTTTATATGTTCCATTGAAAATGTAGAACATTACACACGGCGTTCAAAATTCTATCAAAATGTTTTACTACGACTTTGGTAAGCTATGAAGCCACACCGCTTGATGGATTGTACTGTGCTTCAACATAGGAGTATTATTATGGTGTGTGTATAAGGTAAGACATATTATCTGGCGTTTTGTTTCGCAATATTATGCAAAAGCAAATTTCTTACCTTCTGGTACCTGCTGATCTGTATTTGGAAACTGCATAGGTCCTGAAAAATTGCTCGCGTCCGCCTTTGTAGTCCGTCACGACACCGTAGTCGATAAGCTTCTTCTTTTTCTCTATCGTCTTGTTATGGGACATTCATCCCCCGCTGTTGCCATTTCTAATTTAAAGTAGTGTAGAGTTCTTACTTATATCTGTCAGTAAACTCGCCATGAAAGCTTTAAAACCTACCTGTATAGGGAATTTACATTATTCACCCAAGGAACTTCAGTTATTAGAGAGTTCCGGTCGAACAGTTTTTCACGGGACATATTTCCAGCATTGTTATTGCACTAGTGAGCCACGGATGAGGAGATGCTGCTCCGTTATTGATTGAAGTAAAGTCTGAATGTCATTAAAACAGTTAGCTCCATCTTTTGACACTTCTTCCACTGCCGTCCTTGCACGCTACACCGCTACAACAAAGATGACGGGGAGAAGACGCTGTCGAAGGTGAGCCACGTAAATAAGATCCTGAAGCGACTGTCAGAAAGCGGCTTGAAGATGATCTGTAAAACATAATCTATGCAACATTTTGACCAAAGAACCACCATTACATGTTATGCAGACCACAAGTAAGTGGTTTCAATTTAGAAACAAATAATAATAATATGACCCCTTTAATGCGCCCTATGAAAATGGACCTGACTAGGCCCGCTCATCGGCAGTGCGCCTTATGATTACACTACTTTATATTAGAAATGGCAACAAAGGGGGATGAATGTCCCACAACAAGAAGATAGAGAAAAAGAAGAAGCTTATAAACTACGGTGTCGACACGGACTACAAAGGCGGAAGCGCACAATTTTTCAGGACTTATGCAGATCCCAAATACAGATCAGCAGGTACCAGAAAGTAAGAAAAGTTGCTTTTGCTATAATATTGTGAAACAAAACACCAGATAATATGTCTTACCTTATACACACACCATAATAATACTCGTATGTTGAAGCACAGTACAATCCATCAAGCGGTGCGGCTTCATAGCTTACCAAAGTCGTACTAAAACATTTTGATAGAATTTTGAGCGCCATGTGTAATGTGCTATATTTTCAATGGAACATATAAAGTGTTGTTTACTTGAGTCATATTACAGTCTACAAATATCTCTTGTGTGTGACTGCCATTATATGGCAGTCTACACGTATTTCTTATATTTGACTGCCATCTACTGGTCACACTTATCATTTCACCATGTACTAAACAAAATAGCTTTGAGGTCGGTAAGCAAAACCAGCAACCCAGATTATCAAAATAGTATTGCATCAATTTGCGATTTTTACCAATTTTTTACCAGAGTTTGACTGTGAAAGCAGTTAATATAACACATATGTTTGAGTTTAAACATGTTAATTGAAGTGAATTAATTAACTCATATTATGTTTTGCATATGGTGAATGTTCATATTCATCTTGGAGAAAGCAAACCACCAAGTTTAAGTAAATAGTGGTCTTTCAGTTTGAGCACATACTAAGATAAGGTCCCTTAGTTTGACATTCGCATGTGGATTGGATCACTTCTCGTAGGAAAGAGGCCCTAATTGGGACTTCGGAACGCAAAAGTGATAACCATATCCTTGAGAAGAGACTACCTGTCTAGCTCAAAGCCAACATTTAAGTTTTGACTTAAAGCAGTTGTTTTCCAGACACTTACATACTTATATGTAAACGTCCACACCACAGTTGCACTCTGCACATGTTTAAAGACCAAATGAGAAACACTGAATTGATAATTTACTCTCGTCACAGGAGTGATCCATGGTGGCTGGAACTGCTGGTCAACCTGGAGTTCCTGTTCTGGGGGTCAAAGGTCAAGATCCCGCAGCTGTACCAACCCCAGTCCCAGCAGAGGTGGCCAGCACTGCTCTGGGTTGACAGAAGAGCAATCGCCCTGTGACGATGCAGATATGCAGTATTTAAAGTAAGGACACATGCATGTGCACTCCCAATCGCATTTCAGAATTAGAATCAATCAATCAATCAATCAATCAATCAATCAATCAATCAATCAATCAATCAATCAAAGTTTATTTGTATAGCCCTTAATCACAAGTGTCTCAAAGGGCTGCACAAGCCACAACGACATCCTCGGCTCAGATCCCACATCAGGGCAAGAAAAAACTCGACTCAATGGGATACAATGAGAAAACTTGGAGGGGAACCGCAGATGTGGGGACCCCCCCGTCCCCCTGGGCGACCAGTGCAATGGAAGTTGAGTGGATCTAGTTAATAGTGTGAGAGTCCAGTCCATAGTGGGGCCAGCAGGGGATCATCTTGAGTGGAGACAAGTCAGCAGCGCAGAGACGTTCCTAACTGATGCACAGATGAGTGGTCCACCCCGGGTCCAGACTTTGAACAGCTAGCGGGTCATCTACCATCATTTACCATGAATTTATTAACGTGGACCCTGACTTAAACAAGTTGAAAAACTTATTCGGGTGTTACCATTTAGTGGTCAATTGTACAGAATATGTACTGTACTGTGCAATCTACTAATACAAGTTTCAATCAATCATTTAATCTGTGGTCACCTACTAACCTCTCCACGCAGGAGAGGGTGGCAGAGCAGAAAAGAGACGGCAGATCAACTGGTCTAAAAGGGGGGTCTATTTAAAGGCAAGCGTATACAAATGAGTTTTAAGATGGGACTTAAAGGCCTACTGAAACCCACTACTACCGACCACGCAGTCTGATAGTTTATATATCAATGATGAAATCTTAACATTGCAACACATGCCAATACGGCCGGGTTAACTTATAAAGTGACATTTAAAACTTCCCGGGAAATATCCGGCTGAAACGTCGCGGTATGATGACGTATGCGTGTGACAAAGTCAGAGTAACGGAAGTTATGGTACCCCGTAGAATCCTATACAAAAAGCTCTGTTTTCATTTCATAATTCCACAGTATTCTGGACATCTTTTGCAATTTGTTTAATGAACAATGAAGGCTGCAAAGAAGACAGTTGTAGGTGGGATCGGTGTATTAGCAGCGGACTACAGCAACACAACCAGGAGGACTTTGTTGGAGCGCTAGCCGCGCTAGCCGCCGACCTCACCTTGACTTCCTACGTCTCCGGGCCGCCAAACGCATCGGGTGAAGTCCTTCGTCCTTCTGCCGATCGCTGGAACGCAGGTGAGCACGGGTGTTGATGAGTAGATGAGGGCTGGCTGGCGTAGGTGGAGAGCTAATGTTTTTAGCATAGCTCTGTGAGGTCCCGTTGCTAAGTTGCTAAGTTAGCTTCAATGGCGTCGTTACCACAGCATTGTTAACCTTCGCCAGCCTGGAAAGCATTAACCGTGTATTTACATGTCCACGGTTTAATAGTATTGTTGATTTTCTATCTATCCTTCCAGTCAGGGGTTTATTTTTTTGTTTCTATATGCAGTTAAAGCACGATGCTATCACGTTAGCTCGTAGCTAAAGCATATCGCCGATGTATTGTCGTGGAGATAAAAGGCACTGAATGTCCATTTTGCGTTCTCGACTCTCATTTTCAAGAGGATATAGTATCCGAGGTGGTTTAAAATACAAATCCGTGATCCACAATAAAAAAAGGAGAGTGTGGAATCCAATGAGCCAGCTTGTACCTAAGTTATGGTCAGAGCGAAAAAAGATACGTCCATCACTGCCTCTCAAGTCCTTCACTGTAACGTTCCTCATCTACGAATCTTTCATCCTCGCTCAAATTAATGGGGTAATCATCACTTTCTCGGTCCGAATCTCTCTCGCTCCATTGTAAACAATGGGGAATTGTGAGGAATACTAGCTCCTGTGACGTCACGCTACTTCCGGTACAGGCAAGGCTTTTTTTTATCAGCGAGCAAAAGTTGCGAACTTTATCGTCGATTTTCTCTACTAAATCCTTTCAGCAAAAATATGGCAATATCGCGAAATGATCAAGTATGACACATAGAATGGATCTGCTATTCCCGTTTAAATAAAAAAAAATCATTTCAGTAGGCCTTTAAATGCTTCTACTGAGGTAGCATCTCTAGCTGTTACCGGGAAGGCATTCCAGAGTACTGGAGCCCAAATAGAAAACGCTCTATAGCCCGCAGACTTTTTTTGGGCTTTGGGAATCACTAATAAGCTGGAGCTCTTAGAATGCAGATTTCTTGCGGGACATATGGTACAATACAATCACCAAGATAGGATGGAGCTTGACCGTTTAGTATTAAAACCTTAAAGTCGCAGAGGAAGCCAGTGCAGGTGAGCCAGTTTAGGATAGAATAGGATAGGACTTTATTGTCATTGCACAAGTACAACGAAACTATGTTTTCAGCACAAACCCGTTCAAGAATAGACAAACAGTGTACAGGGTTACAGAACAGGAACGCTGATGGGTCGCCACAAGGCGCCCCGTAAAAGATGGGAAAAATGTAAAACGCTGGGGAAGAAGATGAGTTAAAAAAATACAATCTAGATTGGGCTCCTAAGGGGGCCTAGTCTGGAGTGGGAAAAAACCTCCATGCCATGCCCACATAAACATGTTACATATAATCACGACAACTCGCAACAGGGGGGGGAGTTGGGGCCCTGGAGGTCGACTGCTGCTATAAAGCACTGCCAGCCGTCATCAAGGGGAATCAAGCTGGGGAGGTGGGGGTAGGGGTGTGTGTGTGTATATGCCCATTGTCTTGGGTGTGTTGATGTAGTGTCCATAGGCCTGGGGCCGATCTGCATGCAAGCAAAAGTTCGACTCCAAGTGACGTTGAGGAGTTTAGGCGTGATATGATCAAACTTTCTTGTTCTTGTCAAAAGAACTTGCACATGGATAATAATTTGTGTTTTCTGTCCGTAACTGGTGTGTAGGATGATGGAACCTCAGTGTTTCAATCTATCTCTGACTCCACCAAAGACCTGTGGGCCTCCTCCAAACCTCAGAAACGGTTTCATCCAGGTTAGATTTACACACCTAATACATTCATTGGAATCAATCCCAAATGACCAGTAACAAGTGCATAGTGTTAGGTTGCATAACCAATACTGCCTTACAGTACATACTTGTTGTAACGTGTAAATACTGGTGCTGTGTGTTTTTGCAGGATCCCAGGGATTTTTATTTGGTTGGAAAACCAGTAGAGTACTCTTGCATAGAGGGTTATTACCTCAGTGGAAGCTCTTTGGCTCAATGCACTGAAGGTCAGAACTGGAAGACTGGAGACATGTCTTGTAAAAGTAAGCATACCCTTCCTTCTATGACATTATATGCACTATCAAGTCACTTCATTATGTACACAGGTGCACAACTTGATGAGATACAATACGGGGACTTTAACAAAATACTTTTGATGTGTTTGTTTCGAGTGAGATTTCCCTTTATGATACTCTATTTACAAACAAATCCCTTGTTTGATCAAGCACTGTACAAAACGCAATAAATGTATGGGATTGATTAGCATTGTGTTTACGACAAAGTAGCTGATCTTAGATCACCAAGCAGAGATAGACACAGTACTATGCAAATATTTTAGGCCAGCAACTAATGACATTTTTAACAAATCATTTTGATTAGGGTTGTCAAAGGTGATGCGCTAACGCATGTGATTTATCACTAAAAAATATTGTATTAGTCATTCAGTTCAGCTAATATTGCAGTATCATTCAGATACTCCTTTATCTTAACCATGACCTGTCAGTGATCAGGTCTATGGAAACGCCAGTGCAAGGATGAGTTACAAGACTTGTATTTATTTGTATGCACACACACGGAGGAACACAACCACAATACAATGTAAAATGGTTGACTTGCTGGAAGTTTTAACTTCCAAATACACTCTGACTTGACTTGAGATAAAGCTTTTAGCAAGAAAATGTATGACGTGTACAACATGAAACTACTGTTGTCCCGATACCAATATTGTGGTACCGGTAGCGGTACCAAAATGTATTTTGATACTTTTTGGTACTTTTCAATACCTTTCTAAATAAAGGGGACCACAAAAATTGCATTATTGGCTTTATTTTAACAAAAAATATTACGGTACATTAAACTTATGCTTCTTATTGCAAGTTTGTCTTTAAATAAAATGGTGAACATACAAGACAACTTGTCATTATTATGTCGTTACAGGATCATACATTGGTCATATTAAAAGTCTTCATGTGTCTAGGGACATATTTCCTGAGTTTATAAACATAATATACTACCCCAGGGCAGCTGTGGCTTTGAAAGTAGCTTACCACCACCAGGTGTGAATGAATGATGGGTTCTACATGTAAAGCGACTTTGGGTACTTAGAAAAACGCTATATAAATCCCAGGTATTATTATTATTATTAAAAAAACAATGGTGGTAACGATGGTAACTTTTTAGAGGCGGTACTGTACCAAAAATGATTAATTAGTATCGCGGTACTATACTAATACCGGTATACCGTACAACCCTACATGAAACTATGAAAATGTGTGTCAAAAAATCGGGGCGTTTTTTTTAAAGGTAATATAAGTTACGCAAGCAAGTAACTACCGTATTTTTCGGAGTATAAGTCGCTCCGGAGTATAAGTCTCACAGGCCGAAAATGCATAATAAAGAAGGAAAAAAACATATATAAGTCGCATTTTTGGGGGAAATTTATTTGATAAAACCCAACACCAAGAATAGACATTTGAAAGGCAATTTAAAATAATAGAATAGTGAACAACAGGCTGAATAAGTGTACGTTATATTACGCATAAACAACCAACTGAGAACGTGCCTGGTATGTTAACGTAACATATTATGGTAAGAGTCATTCAAATAACTATAACATATAGAACATGCTATACGTTTACCAAACAATCTGTCACTCCTAATGGCTAAATCCCATGAAATCTTATACGTCTAGTCTCTTACGTGACTGAGCTAAATAATATTATTTGATATTTTACGGTAATGTGTTAATAATTTCACACATAAGTCGCTCCTGAGTATAAGTCGCACCCCCGGCCAAACTATGAAAAAAGCTGCGACTTATAGTCCGAAAAATACGGTAGGTGGGATTATACATGATTTATCAACATTTCCAAACTATGATTAATCTGATATAAAAAAGGAACAGTTCGACACCAATAATTTTGCCAAAGTAAATCAAAATACATTTTCCACCAATTGTAAAGATGGAATTAGGGAAGAAGCTATTGTTGGTGAGGATCTAGATAAAGAGGAATACAGGAATTTGAGGGCTATCTGTTTTCCAATAGTTGAAGATTCAAACATTAACCCTTGGATTTACAACCTACTAATACCTACACTCTTCCACAAGTGGGGTCAAAAATGACCCCAATTAAAATCAATGTTTTTTTGCAATAAACTCTGTTGTTATTCTTGTTCAGTCGAACAGGAAGCTCTGCATGCCATCGCTCGGGTCTCGTTTCTCTGAAAAGTAGGCCATCTAAAGGGCCAGAACACATAATACAGAAAGCAGGAATCTGACAATTGCAATGGAATGTTGGTAACAGGAGTAGAACTATGCACGGTATACACTCTGCACCAGTACAAATCATTGTGTGGTTGACATACACTTCTTTTCGCAGGTTCCATTTGTAACATTCCTCAGCTCAACAGCGAAGTGATCGCCACGCCCACTAAAGCGGCCTATCAGATTGGCGATCGAGTGTCTCTGTCTTGTCCGTCTGGATGGACGATGACAGGCGACGTGTCGGACATCATATGTAGTCCCAGTCTCCAGTGGTCGCCTTCTCCATCCACCGCTCGCTGTAGTACCGGTGCAGTTCATCATAAATATGCTTTTAATCTTTGTACCTTTTACAGTATGTTGTTCAAAAGTTATTGGTGGTGCAAAAAACCTAAAGGAGAACTGCACTTTTTTTGGAATGTTGCCTATAATTCATAACCCTTATGTAAGACGAGCACAAATATGTATTTCTTTTTTTTAATAACGAGCTTAAGCTCCCCATCAGCAGCCTGAGCGAGGAGTTTATGGTGATGCGGTCCAGGGAGCTCCTACAATAACGGGAGTCCAGTGACCCAAAGGAGAGCTGCCGAGGCTGTGGATGTCGCAGAGTCAAGGCTACGGCAAAGGGTGTTGGTGGGAACAGTGGCGCAGGGGAGAGCTGGCTTAGGTATCAGGAGAACACCTCGCTATGATAACGCACACGGGTAAGAGAGGAGGTCACTGCGAGCAGGAGTTGAGTAGAGGCGAGCCTGCCAGATGGTGGGAATGCGGAAACAGGGCGCCTGTACGAGATGTGAACAAGCAGCAAAGCGCAAGGTCACATGGACCAAGCTCTGGAAAGCCGAACCCCATCGGATAAAATTCTTGATCCAGGCGGTCTACGACGTGCTGCCAAGTCCATCCAACCTCTTCACCTGGGGAAAGGTAGAGACAACAAAAGCCCTTGGTGAAGGGCGGTACCGCTGCCGACATGACTAGGTCCTAAAAGCCACAGCCCATTCCATCTGCAGTGGAGTCAGTCACAGCAAGAGCCTCCAACCAGTGAAGAGCACCGCTTTCATCAGGGCTGGGGAGAAGTCAACACTGGCTGCCCGGAACACCTCCTCTGGCCTGTTGGCAACAGCATGCAACTGGGAGCTGTCAATTGACGTGGTTGCCAAAACAACAATGAGGCCAGATATTGTGCTTACCTCAGTGGCCTCCCAGCAGGTAACCTTCTTGGAGCTCACAGTGCCTTGGGAGGACCGTATAGAGGAGGCCAATGAGAAGAAGAGCGCAAAGTACTCTCAGCTTGTGGAGGAGTGTCGGAGCAATGGGTGGCGAACGATATGCCAACCCATTGAAGTGGGATGTCGAGGGTTTGTGGGCAAATCCCTCTGCAGGGCCTACAAAATGCTTGGCATCACAGGGGCCAGCTAGGGAAGGATAATCAAGTTAGCCACTGATGCAGCAGATTTGGCATCAAGATTGCTGTAGATCAGGAGGGGAGAGGTGTGGCATGTAGGGCAGTAGCGCTACCTTTACACAGGCTGGGGCCTGATCAACCCTGGCTGGGTTGCCTAGGGGAGGGGGTCTGGATAGGATAGGATAGGACTTTATTGTCATTGCACGAGTACAACGAAACTATGTTTTCAGCACAAACCCGTTCAAAATTAGACAAACAAATAGTGTACAGGGTTACAGAACAAGAACGCTGATGGGTCGCCACAAGGCGCCCCGTAAAAGATGGGAAAAAGGTAAAACGCTGGGGAAGAAGATGAGTAAAAAAATACAATCTAGATCGGGCTCCTAAGGGGGCCTAGTCTGGAGTGGTAAAAAACGTCCATGCCATGCCCACATAAACATGTTACTCATAATCACGACAACTCGCAACAGAGGGGGCGGGGGGGAGTTGGGGCCCTGGAGGTCGACTGCTGCTATAAAGCGCTGCCAGCCGTCCATCACCCCGAAGGGGAATCAAGCTGGGGCGGTGGGGGTGGGGGTGGGGGTGTGTATATGCCCATTGTCTTGGGTGTGTTGATGTAGTGTCCATAGGCCTGGGGCCATTCTCCATGCAAGCAAAAATTTGACTCCATTGTCGTTGAGGAGGGAGGGAGGTCAAAAGCGTCCATCATTGAGGTGTCCTCGGGGGATGTTTTCCGAACAGCCTGTTCCTGTTGTTGCAGCGTCAAAGCCATTCGAGGGAGTCAAATCGTAGCTTGGTTTAGATTTGGAGGACAGAGCAAAGAAAGAGACTTCAAAAAAGTGTACACAAGACAAAACAAAGAGAGCAAGCAGGGAGATGAAGGGAGCGGAAAAAAATGTGACCGCCCTCACCAGAGGCAAGACAGAAACCGGTCTGATTGTTGAAAGACCCGAAACCCTCTGTGATCCTAGGTTACATCACTGAGGATGTGTCCTGTTGCACCATTGGTGTATCTAAAAAAATGAATGCATTCTAACTAGAAAATAAATGCGAGCAAAAGTCAGCTTAAATGCAGTGGTCTCCTGCAGAATTTTTTCAAAGGGGTGGCCAGATGGGACCACTTTAAATTTTGAGGTGGCACACCAAAACTCTAAGCCAGGTGTGCCCATTACGTCGATCGCGAGCTACCGGTCGCCAGCGCAGGGTGGGTCGTTCGATCGCCAGCCAGGCATTAAAAAAATAGACCTAAAAATTTGCGATCATCAATCTTCACCAAGGCAAAAGGTCCCATTTTTATAGTCTTTGGTATGACTCGTATAATACATCAGTATATATTATATAATGTTTATATAATATGTAAATGTTACATATATGTTATATTTTATATTGCTACTATGGTACATTTTTAGTCTACTTTATACCTTTTTGTTTTCGCCCTCTTTTTGTGCCCTTGTGTGCATTATTATCCTTTCCATCCTTATCCTTTCCATCCTTTGTAACTGAGCTACTGTGTGGGACAATTTCCCTTGTGGATCATTAAAGTTTGT
Organism: Entelurus aequoreus; assembly: GCF_033978785.1. NCBI lineage: Eukaryota > Metazoa > Chordata > Actinopteri > Syngnathiformes > Syngnathidae > Entelurus > Entelurus aequoreus. The sequence continues at coordinate 36,989,323 of NC_084751.1, forward strand.
CTAAGTCCAAGTCTAATTGTCAGGTCACAATAAAAATGGAGCATTGTTGGTGCTTTTTGGATGGCTATTTGTTGGGTTTTATGGTCGGAATAGATGCAATGATGTCATGGCTCCCATTGATTCCGTTTGCAAGCAGACTTTTATTTACGTTTATTTACGAGTTACAATGCATTTAAAAAAAAAACATATCCTTTTGTCACTCAAAAGGATTGAGAATTATAGACACGATTCCAAAAAAGTGCAGTTCCCCTTGAAGTCGCCGAGTTCTTAACCTCTAAACCAGGGGTGTCAAATGTACGGCCCGGGGGCCGGCTCAGGCCCGCAAACAGGTTTTATCCGGCCCGCTGGATGAGTTTACTAAGTATAAAAATGTACCTGAAATTTTTGAATGAAAGAAACTGCTGTTCTAAATGTGTCCACTGGATGTCGCAATAGCAATTCTTTGTATCTTAGTAGATGATGCTACATACTCTATGTACAAAATAAACCACATGATGTTAGTAAATCAGTCGAGGAAAATTATCAAACTACATAAATAACATCCTGTAATTTGATTTTGATATAAAAAGATTGAAAATCAACACCAATGCCCGAATGCAGCTGAGATAGGCTCCAGCACCCCCCGCGACCCCGAAAGGGACAAGCGGTAGAAAAATGGATGGATGGATGGAGTTGACTGATGAACATTATCACATAATTTATTCAGAAAATATAAATAACGACAAATAAAGTATGTATACTATTAACCGCAACATGTAAGTGTAAAAAAAAAAGAACCAACAACATTATGATTTGTACAATTTCAGAATGTGCTTGTTCTATTTTTAAACAAAGAAAACAATCTGAAGTTGTCTTTATTTTTAAATAATCGTGATTTTACCAGTCCGGCCCACTTGGGAGTAGATTTTTCTCCATGTGGCCCCCGATCTAAAATGAGTTTGACACCCCTGCTCTAAACAAAGTGTCCTTTCCCTTCAGGTGCAATAACTGCTACTCCTCCTGTGCAGCTGAAGTGTAAACTGTGGGAAAAAGCAGGGAAAAACACATGTGTGTGTAAAATGCCAATTCAGTGCCCGTGAGTCGGACTTTTCCTGGATGTTTTCTTTGCTTGAATTAACCAAAAACCCTTGCTTAAAATCTCCATATTTCTCGCAGAACTTCACTAGAGTTGTGTGCCAGAATCGGCGCGAGCCAGCCTCGCCTGCTTGGGGTGTGCCAGTTAGGAGCTCTGCGGTGTTTGGGTCGCAGCTTCACACTGGTCAATGATAGCGAGTGTACCTGGCCAGAAGAGACCTCCTGTGATCACTGCACACCCGGAACCCAATGTCAGGGTAAGTCTGCTGGGATCATTTTTGACAGGTATGATAGTAGTAAACAAATACTTGACTTAAGGTAAAAAAAAAAACCTGCAGTATGATCCTGGCGGGGAATATTAATAATAATAGTAACGTGTCATCAAAGAGTAAAAATGCATTTCTTTCAATATGCATCATAACTAAAAGGGTAATACTAAAAAAAATGGATAGATGTTGATAGTCCAACTCATACTGACTGGTATACACAAGCTATGGAGATGATATCAGTAGAAAAAACTGCATTTAGTTTAGATAATAATGAGTCATATATTGGAATATGGGATCCATTATTTACATTTGTTTTAACTATTAAATGAACATAAAACATGACTTATTTGATCTTTGTGGAAAATATTGGACACAATGTGTTGTCAAGCTTATGAGATGCAATGCAAGTGTAAGCAACTGTGACACTATTGTTCTTTTTAAAAAAAATGTTTTTATTTATTTATAAATGGCTGTGATGATAATGTCAATGACGGATTTCTACTCACTGCTATGTTGGAATTATTATTAACATTGATACTGTTGTTGATATTATTCATTTTTGTTTGACTACTTTGGATTGTTTTGTGTCATGTTTGTGTGTCCTCTCAATTGCTCTGTTGATTGCTATTCTGAATGTTGCTGGGCCGGGTTTGGTTTTGGAATTGGAATTGTACTATTATGGTATTATTGTGTATTATTTTGTTGGATTGATTAATTAAAAAAATAAATAAATAAAGATAAATAAATATAATAATAATAATAATAATAATAATAATAATAATAATAATAATAATAATTTTATTATTAATAATAATAATGATAATAATGATATTTTTTCCCCAGCTAGTGTATGAAAAAGCAACGTTCTTGGTGTTTTTTAGGAGTGTCCGGCAGCTAAAAGAAGTGATAGTTTGGGACGGGGTCGGCGGGCACAGGAGGGACGTAGTATAAGCTCTATTTATTTATATATATACAATATATATATAAATAATAATCTTAATAAACAAGAGAATGGAGTGTGACTAAATCCAAGAGTGTATGGTGTGCGACTATGTGTGGAAATTAACTGTTACCGGGAGTGTTGAGCGAGAGGCGGAAGTCTAAGGGGGGGCTAGGCTGGCTCGGAGGTCCGTGAGCAGACGTGATGTCGAGGGTAGGAGAGAGGCGTCAAAGGTCCGTGTCCAGGTGGGAGGTCGAGATCCAAGAGGCAGCCAGGGAAGGAGAGGGAACGCGGGGAGACGATACACACAGCTGGTACGTGGGAACGAAGGCAGGCTGCAGGGAGGACGACAAGGGAGACACGAGACAATTCAACACGACGGGGGAGAACACACAGAGAGAGCAAGAGTGCAAAGTGCTGGATATACGCTTACTGTACAGGAGTGGTTCTCAAACTTTTTTTGTCATCCCCACTTTGGACAAGGGGGAGTTTTCAAGCCCCACCTGCCCCCACCGCCCCAACAGAACGCTAATGCCAAGCTTAACATTTTCAAATTTATCGAACATAAAGTAACATCAAGTTTTATACATTCAAACTCAATAACATAAAATAAAATCAAGTTCAATAATAAATAAAATAACTGTGCAGCTGTGGTATAACTTGCATCAAGTTCAATATCAAATAAAATAACTTGCATCAATTCAATAATAAATAAAACAAAAGTGTTATAACTTGCATCAAGTTCAATAATAAATCAAAAAAAGTGTTATAACTTGCATCAAGTTCAATAATAAATCAAAAAAAGTGTTATAACTTGCATCAATTCAATAATAAATAAAACAAAAGTGTTATAACTTGCATCAAGTTCAATAATAAATCAAAAAAAGTGTTATAACTTGCATCAAGTTCAATAATAAATCAAATAAAAGTGTTATAACTTGCATCAAGTTCAATAATAAATCAAATAATTTGCATCAAGTTCAATAATAAATAAAACAAAAGTGTTATAACTTGCATCAAGTTCAATAATAAATGAAACAAAAGTGTTATAACTTGCATCAAGTTCAATAATAAATAAACAAAAGTGTTATAACTTGCATCGAGTTCAATAATAAATCAAATAAAAGTGTTATAACTTGCATCAAGTTCAATAATAAATAAAACAAAAGTGTTATAACTTGCATCAAGTTCAATAATAAATCAAATAAAAGTGTTATAACTTGCATCAAGTTCAATAATAAATCAAATAACTTGCATCAAGTTCAATAATAAATAAAACAAAAGTGTTATAACTTGCATCAAGTTCAATAATAAATAAAACAAAAGTGTTATAACTTGCATCAAGTTCAATAATAAATCAACAAAAGTGTTATAACTTGCATCAAGTTCAATAATAAATCATATAAAAGTGTTATAACTTGCATCAAGTTCAATAATAAATAAAACAAAAGTGTTATAACTTGCATCAAGTTCAATAATAAATCAAATAAAAGTGTTATAACTTGCATCAAGTTCAATAATAAATCAAATAACTTGCATCAAGTTCAATAATAAATGAAAATAAAAGTGCCACTTTGCAATCTTTGCCAAAAAAAGGAGGACAGGGCAAGTGAACATGAGTTTTACAGTACTCCAGCATTAGTGGCTGCAATGAGCCCGTTTTGCACTGCACAGCTTTTCAAATCGGGGTTGCAGGCTTGACACTGCCACTGTTAAAACCTCATTGAATTTGGGGTTGAGCTGCCTTGACGCGAGTGTTTCCCGGTGAATGACACATTGTGTCCAATGCGCATTTGGCGCAACCCTCTTTATTAGAGCCTGCAGCCCGTTTCTTGACTTTGCCATGCGCGCCATCAGAGCAAAAGCCCACACAGTTTTCCCATTTAAGGTCGTGTTCTTTGAGGAAACTGTCCATTATCTTGAACAGCTCATCAGCATTGGCTCTATTTTTTATGTATTTGCAAAACAGCAAATCCTCGCACAGTGACTCGCCATTCACAAAGCTTCCGCTTAGCCCCGCCCCCATTAGTTACTGTTGCTATGTCAGTAAACTTCCGCTCCTACCTAGAAGCCTACAGGAAAAATAAGTAATTTACATTTATCTATATAGCGGATTTCACAGACAGAATCACAAAGTGATTTCCCGTGTGTATAGAAAATGAAAGCATAGTAAAAAAAAAATCAAAGAATATAATAATAAAAAAATAAACAAAATCTAAGTGAAATTTCCTGCCGTTCCTCGCGCCCCACCTGTCATGTCTCTATTCCCCACCAGTGGGGCGCGCCCCACACTTTGAGAAACGCTGCTGTACAGGAACAGACGACTACGTTCTGGCGCGGGATAGCAGGTTGTGCAGGTTTATGAAGGCAGGTCCTCTGATCAGTGACAGGTGCGCTAATTGCTGGGGATTGATTGCAGCTGCTTGCTGCAGCCGGACTGACACGCGCATGGCGTGCTCCCAAAGAGGCCGTGACCCAAATGATTTAAAAGCTGAATTTTTGATTCCATTTTTGTATTGCGGGTGTACCTACAGTAATGAAGTGTCGCAGTCAGAGCAGTGGTTAAATCCTTTCTATCGAGTTATATTACGAATATGTTCATGTTTTTTTTGTACGACTAAACTTACAAAATTAGCAGGACATCAAAAAAGAACTATTCTCTCCACTGCATTATGGGTTATTTTGAGCAAATATGTTTTCTTTTCTGTGATTAGCTGGAAGTTGTGTATGCCAGAATGCAGCAGAATGCCCAGGAGACTCCGCCCCCCTTTGTGTGAACCCTGGCGTCGGCGGCGTCGCCACAACCATGACCGAGTGCCAAGTGGGGACCAGGAGGTGTGCTGGGGAGCAGCTCGCTGTTATCGACATCGATGCATGTTCATAATAAAACTGGCTGCTTTTATTTCTCTTACAATATTTGCAATAACACGATCGCCTTCACAAACTAATGAGAGTCAGTCAATTTTATCGGCCAAGTAGTTTGTTATTCAATTCCACTTGCCGCTTTCTCAGTTACATTTTTCAAAGCAAAACATATCACAAGAACACCATTCGTTTATGTTACTATTAGTGGTTTAGCAGATCACATTTACAAAAAAAAAAAACTGTCTATATTTTTTTGAAAATTACTAAGATTATGTAATAATTTTTTTTTTTTTACTGGCCCAAGAAAAATAATTGGTGTTTATGGCAGTCACTCATCCGGTCTCGTCAACACGTCCAAGAGAAGCAACGTGTTGAAAAAAACGTCGCTAAAAAAATAAAAAAAATAAAAAAAACAGTGAAGTTGGCACGTTGGGTAAATCGTAAATAAAAACAGAATACAATGATTTGCAAATCCTTTTCAACTTATATTCAATTGAATAGACTGCAAAGACAAGATACTTAACGTTCCAACTGGTGAACTTTGTTATTTTTTGCCAAATTTTGGCTCATTTGGAATTTTATGCCTGCGACATGTTTAAAAAAAGCTGGCACAAGTGGCAAAAAAGACTGAGAAAGTTGAGGAGTGCTCATCAAACACTTATTTGGAACATCCCACAGGTGAACAGGCTAATTGGGAACAGGTGGGTGCCATGATTGGGTATAAAAGCAGCTTCCGTGAAATGCTCAGTCATTCACAAACAAGGATGGGGCGAGGGTCACCACTTTGTGAACAAATGTGTGAGCAAATTGTCAAACAGCTTAAGAGCCACATTTCTCAACAAGCTATTGCAAGGAATTCAGAGATTTCCCCATCTGCAGTCCGCAATATCATCAAAAGGTTCAGGGAATCTGGAGAAATCACTGCACGTAAGCGGCGAGGCCGAAAACCAAAATTAAATGCTCTTGACCTTCAATCCCTCAGGCGGTACCGCATCAAAAAGCGACATCGGTGTGTAAAGGATATCACCACATGGGCTAAGGAACACTTCAGAAAACCACTGTCTGTAAGTGTAAGTTAAAACTCTACTATGCAGAGCGAAAGCCATTTATCAACAACACCCAGAAACGCCGCCAGCTTCGCTGGGCTTGAGCTCATCTAAGATGGACTGATGCAAAGTGGAAAAGTGTTCTGTGGTCCACATTTCAAAGTGGAAAAGAACCATCTGGACTGTTATAGGCGCAAAGTTCAAAAGCCTGCATCTGTGATGGTATGGGGGTGTATTAGTGCCCAAGACATGGGTAACTTACACATCTGCAGTTCCCAAACGTTTACTGAGTGTTGTTAAAAGGAAAGGCCAAGTAACACAGTGGTAAAAATGCCCCTGTGCCAACTTTTTTGCAAAGTGTTGCTGCCGTTAAATTCAAATTGAATGATTATTTGCACAAAAAAATTTAGTTTCTCAGTCCGAACATTAAATATCTTGTCTTTGCAGTCTATTCAATTGAATATAAGTTGAAAAGGATTTGTAAATCATTGTATTCTGTTTTTATTTACGAATTACACAACGTGCCAACTTCACTGGTTTTGGATTTTGTCGAAGATATCTTCTATAAGAGATGTATTAATATACCTTCTCTATGAAAAAAAAACTAGCGCCATTAAAAAAAAAAAATGCAAGCAACGCTGCAATTCTGTTTAATTTGTTTTAATCAGCCCCTTAGGTCATCTAGCAGTTACAAAAGTATATCATGATATTGCTAATAAGTTTATTTCTAAATATGTTGACACACAGACTGTCTTTGTAGCACCTTTCTCGCAGCCATTTGTGTGCAACTGTCCAAGTTTGCACATATTTTCTGTACGTGCAATATATGGACGCAAAACAGTCTTAATAAATCACACTGAAAAGCGCTAAATGGTTATATTTGCATCTCTTCCCTAGTATTGTGGGCATTCTAATAATCATCATACAGTACATCAATCATGAAGAAAGACACGCTAAATGGATTGCACTCTGTATTTTGCACATCCAAAAAAATGCAATCATCTGCACACAATCTTAGCGGATCAGCTTTGGGGGCACCATCAAGTTTGCAGGTGTTTTAATACATGCAACCCTTTAGTAGATAAGGCCCACAATGGCTTAAACACGCTATTGCACTAGGCCATCGGAAAAGCTCTGACAATGGCCAAGTCCATATAAATGTATACTTTATATCAGGGGTGTCCAAATGGTTCTCATTTTCCAAACCCATACAAAAATAACTTTTTGATTCCACATGATAGTTTTGGACTTGTGTTTTGTGTTTGTTTCTGTTTCAGCGCGTCGTTTTCCACGTTGGTTGGCAATAAGGAAGCTTTATAATCAGGGACTGGGTTTACTTTAAGTTTTACTTTGCTTTTTGTGATTTATGCTTTCCTAGCCCGCCTGCCCCTTGTGCACTTCCCTGCTGCACATCATTGATTTTTTTTTCCTGCACCGGCCCTATTAAAGAAGCCTCTTTCTCTGCACTTTGCCTGCCGTCTCTAAATCCTGGGGTCCAGTCAAACACCAGCCCTTGACAGTTACATTCCACCTGTTTTTTGTTTTTTTATTATACTTTTAATGTTTTGTTTTAATAACAGTACCGTATTTTCCGAACCATAGGGTGTACCGGATTATAAGGCGCACTGCCGATGAGCGGGTTTAGTCAGGTCTATTTTCATACAAAAGGTGCACCGGATTATAAGGCGCATTAAAGGGGTCATATTTTTTTGTTTTTTTTCTAAATGTAAAACACTTCCTTGTGGTCTACATAACATGTAATGGTGGTTCTTTGGTCAAAATGTTGCATAGATTATGTTTTACAGATCATCTTCAAGCGACTTTCTGACAGTCGCTTCAGGATGCGCCGTTTTGTGGGCGGTCGTATTTACGTGGCAAAGATGGAACTAATTGTTTTAATGACATTCAGACTTTACTTAAATCAATAACGGAGCAGCATCTCCTCATCCGGAAACAACAATGAGGCCGAAAATGTGTCCCGTGTAAAACCGTCTGACCGGAACTCTCTAATAACTAAAGTTCCTTGGGTGAATAATGTAAACTCACTACACCGGTATGTTTTAGCGCTTCCATGGTGAGTTTACTGACAGATATAAGTAAGAACTTTACACTACTTTATATTAGAAATGGCAACAGCGGAGGATGAATGTCCCATAACAAGAAAATAGAGAAAAAGAAGAAGCTTATCGACTACTGTGTCGGTACGGACTACAAAGGCGGACGCGTGCAAATTTTCAGGATTAATGCAGATCCCAAATACAGACCAGCAGGTACCAGAAGGTAAGAAAAGTTGCTTTTGCATAATATTGCGAAATAAAACGCCGGATAATATGTCTTACCTTATACACACACCATAATAATACTCGTACGCTGAAGCACAGTACAATCCATCAAGCGGTGTGGCTTCATAGCTTACCAAAGTCGTTCTAAAACATTTTGATGGATTTTTGAGTGCCGTGTGTAATATTCTATACTTTCAATGGAACATATAAAATGTTGGTGTTGTTTACTTGAGTCATAGTGCAGTCTACAAGTATCTCTTATGTGTGACTGCCATCTACTGGTCACACTTATCATTACACCATGTACCAAATAAAATTGCTTCGAGGTCGGTAAGCACAACCAGAATTACTCAGTACATTAGCCGCACCGGGTTATAAGGCGCACTGTCGAGATTTGAGGAGGAAAATAAGGATGCGTCTTATAGTCCGAAAAATGCCTTAGTGAAGTGAATTATATTTATATAGCGCTTTTCTCTAGTGACTCAAAACGCTTTCCATTGTGAAACCCAATATCTAAGTTACATTTTTAAACCAGGGAGCAGGTGGGTAAAGTGTCTTGCCCAAGGACACAACGGCAGTGAAAGGGATGGCAGAAGCGGGGATCGAACCTGGAACCCTCAAGTTGCTGGCATGGCCACTCTACCAACTGAGCTATACCGTAAACAACTTATCTGGGCCCACAAATGGCCTCCTAACTCGACTTTTTACAACCCTGGTTAATATTTTCCATTACTAGCGACATTTTGTGGCTTTGGAGGGTTTAATGTGATGAATCTAACCCAGTGGTTCTCAACCTGGGTTCGATTGAACCCTAGGGGTTCGGCGGAGGTCAAAACACACCCGACTCATCGTGTGAATACAAACTTCTCCCTATCGGCGTATTACGGATACGGCAACAGCTGACTGGTTTGCAGGTGTGTAATTTGTTGTGAGTTTAAGCACTGTGTTGGTTTTGTTCTTTGAACAAGGTGATGTTCATGCACGGTTCATTTTGTGCACCAGTAAAAAAACATGGTAACACTTTAGTATGGGGAATATTCACCATTAATTAGTTTCTTATTATCATGCAAATTAGTAACATATTGGCTTTTAACTAGTCATTATTAAGTACTTATTAATGCCTTATTCGGCATGGCCTTATTATAACCCTAACCCTCTAACCCTATAACCTTAACCCTAACCAAATAACTCTAAATTAAGTCTTTATTACTTAGAATATGTTCCCCATACTAAAGTGTTACCAAAAACACATAACTTTGTCTTCAACTTTGAATTTTTTATTTTTATTTTTTACTAAAGAAGGGTTCGGTGAATGCACATATGAAACTGGTGGGGTTCGGTACCTCCAACAAGGTTAAGAACCACTGATCTAACCCTAATTATTACAGACCGGGGCCACCAGCAAAATCTAGTGTAGGGCCACACCAGTGGCGTGCAGTCACTAGAGGCAGGGGAGGCGGGGCCTCACCTGCCATCATGGAAAGAAAAAAAATGTAAAAAGAAAAAAAATATATTAAATTGTTATATGTATCCAGTGATTATACTAAAGTTATTTTCCATTTAACTTCACCAGTTTTAGATTATTTGTATTTTTATTTTCACATTTGCCGTTCAAATACTGAGAAGAGACGATCAGCAGCCAGTTGAGGCACGTCACTGATTTGTGCCTCAACATGGATTGTGCACAATGACTCGGCTAACTGCTGAGCTGCTGTGCAGTGAGACTGTATTGCTATATGAATTATATCAGCTAACTAAACTATGGCATAGTTTAGTTAGCTGAGGTATATAATGTACAGTGTATTTTGTCAAAAACTGTATGTGTGTAACTAGGGATGATACTCGAAACCGGTTTTCTCGGTTGTTTGATAAGAAAAGAACCGAGTCCTCGGACTCGAATCCCTTTTTGAGAACCGGTACCCGTTATCGAGACCACTATAGTAAAGGAAAAGAGTTGATTCTTTATTCGAATCCCGTCCCGACCAGAAATGCTCCGTGGGGCATCACAAGAAATGGCGTCACGTAGCTCAGTCATTAGGCGCAGATAGCGAAAGCAGGAAAACAATGGACGGGAAAAAGCGCTCCAAGGTGTAATAAAGTTCAAAACAAAAGCTATAATCCATCGAATAATTTTACTGAGAGATTTTAGCAGGGTAAAACACATGACGAACACTTTTACGACCAACCAGGCTAGCAACGCACCTCGTTTACGGCAGCTGTCGCAACGTTCTTAAAACAACCGCAGCACATACATATATATACAACATACATCTCCCTTTTTTAACTTTTGTTTTTCTTTCCTTGTAAACAAAACAAAATCACACTGTAGATGTGTTGTCTGTCTAATTATAAATAATGCAGATGAGGCGTGTTGGCTGAGTTCTTGACGTTTACTTTCACGGGTGACGACATGCAACACTTTTCGGGGCTACCGCGCATGCTCGTAACTCCCGTTGCATGCTGGGTAGTGTAGTTGTTATATTCTCTAGCTCATAACATTTCCCCCATAAAGAAATAATGTTAACTCAATAAAGTGTATTTCTTTTTTTAGCTTTAACTTTTCATTTTTTAGCATTGTAACCACATTTGCAAAGAACTTTTCTCTTCATAGAATTTTCTTTCAATAAAGAAATAAAGTGCAAAAATGTCAAAGCATCATAACAAACAGTTATGTCAAATAGCAGCAGAAGTGCACTTTTTGGAGAGCTGTATTATTTTCAGTTTTTTGCCCAAGGGACTGATTTTATTTAACACTATATTATTATTTATACATCTATAGTGATCACAGAGACAGGTTGTTTTTGTGTTACTGTATATATTTGTTTCTCTGAAAAATCCCACTTAATATACTTTGGGTAACAACAGTCAATATTTATTTATTTCATTTTATTTTTTTAGGTGGGTAACAGTCAATATTTATTTATTTATTAGATTTTATTTTTTTATTATATAATAAAAGTGAGCTTTTGTTAAACCAAATATTGTGTGTTTTTTTCCATATACAACAACCTATCTGGACTCGATAAGAGAATCGATAAGGAATCGGTTCGATAAGAGGATTCGATAATAGGCTCGAACTCGATAATTCCTTATCAAATATCATCCCTAGGTATTTCTTGTGCTGAGCATTCATAAATCTGCTGCAAAAGACGTACTGGTTGAGGCTCGCAGTAATCCGGCCTCCTGGTGGTAGAGGGCGGTAGTGATCCCAGAGATCATTCCTCGGCCGCAGAAGAAAAAAGAAAAAAAAGTTTGCAGCGATTGTTTATTTCCTCTCGCCTGGACTTTTATTAAAAACATGGAGGATTACATATGTAAAATAAAACAGTTTTCTAAACTGGACTTTCAATCGAAGCAGGAGGTAATAATTAAAGGTAGACCAACGCCGGAGCTAAAAGGTTTGCTTTTGACTTCGGGACAGAAGACTCGTTCTTTTCAAACGGCGTGGTACACACGCAAAGGCTGGCTGTGTGGATGTCCAGCAAGAAAGGTAAGACCATAATAATGTTTTTTTTTAATTAAATGTGCTTTTTTGTGTGCTACAGTTGTGTAAAGAATGCTGGTATGAGCTTTTAAACATAACCCGTTAACTGCTGCCAATCACATGGTGAATAAGATACTATTTAGGGTTCATATGTTTGTAAATCTGACTGTGATGATGCAGTGCCTCACCAGACATTAACCTCACCGCGAGCCCCTGGCATCAAGCAATGTATTATACAGTACAGGCTCCTTCATTGAGGATCTCAAACTGGTAGTTGGCACACTTGAGGGCGACCATGGAGCAAAGATTCATGCTGCGAGTCATCTGGCCTCTCGTCAGCTTGAGGCAGAACATGTGCTCCGTAACTCGAGGACAATCCCGAGCAGCTCTGCATTCACATTTTGTAGACGCTGAGGACACGGCACATGGCAGACATGTTTGTTTCAGTGGTTTGGAGTAAAAAAAGAAGAGATGTTTTCCCACTTACACGAGCAGGTCTCCCATTCGTAACAAACGTTGAGGTCGCACGGCTCCCGGACGGAACTCTTCAAGGCCCACGTGGCTCGGAACCTGGCCCACTCCAGTTCAGCCGGATCTACCGCGTCGCAAGCGCCGTCGCTAACGAAGAAGAGGGGATCGCCATGGCAACGGCCGGCGGAGAAGGAGCAGAGGGACATCGGCACGGTGACGTTGACGTCGGTGTTCAGGACGCACAGACTCTCCGGTTGAGTTCTGGTTGTAGAAACACACGTACAGTACGTGCAAGTCAGTTGGATCTAATCCAGTTATTAATGCATCTTTGTGAGTTTTTACTAGAAACATGTGCTTTTGTAAGGTTCGCAAACACAAACATTTGTTTTTTTTACTCAATATGAGAGTAATGTTCTTAGAATCCTGAGAAAATGTGTTAGAAGCAATAAAAAAAATGTTTCAAGCATAACTCCTAAACCAAACATTAAATATGTCTAATAATGCCTGAATTAATGTATTTTTGTGTGTTTTACCACAAACATGTGCTTTTGTAAGGTTTGCAAACACAACAATGTTTTTTTTACTCAATATGACGGTAATATTCTTAGAATCCTGAGAAAATGCGTATGAAGCAATACAACATTGTTTCAAGCATAACTCCCAAAACCAAACATGCAATATGTCTAATAATGCCTGAATTAATGTATATTTGTGAGTTTTACTGGAAATGTGTGCTTTTGTAAGGTTTGCAAACACACAAATTAGATTTTTACTCAATATGCTTAGAATCCTGAGAAAATGTGTTTGAAGTAATAAAACATGCTTTCAAGCATAACTCCTAAACCAAACATGCAATATGTCTAATAATGCCTGAATGAATGTAGCTTTGTGAGTTTTACTAGAAACATGTGCTTTTGTAAGGTTTGCAAACACAAAAATAGTTTTGTTTTACTCAATATGACAGTATGTTCTAGAATCCTGAGAAAAAGCAGCTGAAGCAATAAAAAATGTTTCAAGCATAACTCCTAAACCAAACATGCAATATGTCTAATAATGCCTGAATCAATGTATCTTTGTGAGTTTTACTAGAAATATGTGCTTTTGTAAGGTTTGCAAAAACAAAAATTAGTTTTTTACTCAATATGCTTAGAATCTTGAGAAAATGTGTTTGAAGCAATAAAACATGGTTTCAAGCATAACTCCTAATCCAAACATGCAATACTGTATGTCTAATAATGTCTGTATTAATGTATCTTTGTGAGTTTAACTAGAAACATGTGCTTTTGTAAGGTTTGCAAACACAAACAATATTTTTTTTTTACTCAAAATGACAGTAATGTTCCTAGAATCCTGCGAAAATGTGTTTGAAGCAATAAAAACATGTTTCAAGCATAACTCCCTAAACCAAACATGCAATATGTCTAATAATGCTTTGTGAGTTTTACTAGAAACATGTGCTTTTGTAAGGTTTGCAAACACAAAAAAAATTTTTTTACTCAAAATGACAGTAATGTTCTTAGAATCCTGAGAAAATGTGTTTGAATCAATAAAAACATGTTTCAAGCATAACTCCTAAACCAAACATGCAATATGTCTAATAATGCCTGAATCAATGTATCTTTGTGAGTTTTACTAGAAATATGTGCTTTTGTAAGGTTTGCAAAAACAAAAATTAGTTTTTTACTCAATATGCTTAGAATCTTGAGAAAATGTGTTTGAAGCAATAAAACATGGTTTCAAGCATAACTCCTAAACCAAACATGCAATATGTCTAATAATGTCTGTATTAATGTATCTTTGTGAGTTTAACTAGAAACATGTGCTTTTGTAAGGTTTGCAAACACAAACAATCTTTTTTTTTACTCAAAATGACAGTAATGTTCCTAGAATCCTGCGAAAATGTGTTTGAAGCAACAAAAACATGTTTCAAGCATAACTCCCTAAACCAAACATGCAATATGTCTAATAATGCTTTGTGAGTTTTACTAGAAACATGTGCTTTTGTAAGGTTTGCAAACACAAACATTGTTTTTTTACTCAAAATGACAGTAATGTTCTTAGAATCCTGAGAAAATATGTTTGAAGCCATAAAAACTGTTTCAAGCATAACTCCTAAACCAAACATGCAATATGTCTAATAATGCCTGAATTAATGTATATTTGTGAGTTTTATTAGAAATATGTGCTTTTGTTAGGTTTTCAAACACAACATTTTTTTTTTTTACTCAATATGACAGTAATGTTCTTAGAATCCTGAAAAAAATGTGTTTTAATCAATAACTTTTTTTTCAAGCATAACTCCTAAACCAAACATGCAATGTGTCTAATAATGCTTGAATTAATGTATCTTTGTGAGTTTTACTAGACACATGTGCTTTTGTAAGGTTTGCAAACACTTTTGTTTTTACTCAAAATGACAGTAATGTTCTTAGAATGCTGAGCAAATATGTTTGAAGCAATACAAAATTGTTTCAAGCATAACTCCCAAACCAAACATGCAATATGTCTAATAATGCCTGAATTAATGTATATTTGTGAGTTTTTTTTAGAAATATGTGCTTTGGTAAGGTTTTCAAACACAAAAATTGTTTTTTTTTACTCAATATGACAGTAATGTTCTTAGAATACTGAAAAAATGTGTTTTAATCAATAACTTTTTTTTCAAGCATAACTCCTAAACCAAACATGCAATATGTCTAATCATGCTTGAATTAATGTATCTTTGTGAGTTTTACTAGACACATGTGCTTTGTAAGGTTTGCAAACACTTTTTTTTTTACTCAAAATGACAGTAATGTTCTTAGAATGCTGAGCAAATATGTTTGAAGCAATACAAAATAGTTTCAAGCATAACTCCAAAACCAAACATGCAATATGTCTAATAATGCCTGAATTAATGTATATTTGTGAGTTTTATTACAAATATGTGCTTTGGTAAGGTTTTCAAACACAAAAATTGTTTTTTTTTACTCAATATGACAGTAATGTTCTTAGAATCCTGAAAAAATGTGTTTTAATCAATAACTTTTTTTTCAAGCATAACTCCTAAACCAAACATGCAATATGTCTAATAATGCTTGAATTAATGTATCTTTGTGAGTTTTACTAGACACATGTGCTTTGTAAGGTTTGCAAACACTTTTTTTTACTCAATATGACAGTAATGTTCTTAGAATCCTGAGAAAATGTGTTTGAAGCAATAACACATTGTTTCAAGCATAACTCTTAAACCAAACATGCAATATGTCTAATAATGCCTGAATTAATGCATCTCTGTGAGTTTTACTAGAAACATGTGTGTTTGTAAGGTTTGCAAACACAAAAATTAGGTTTTTTTACTCAATATGACAGTAATGTTCTTAGAATGCTGAGAAAATGTGTTTGAAGCAATAAAAAATGTTTCAAGCATAACTCCTAAACCAAACATGCAATATGTCTAATAATGTCTGTAATAATATATCTTTGTGAGTTTTAATAGAAACGTGCTTTTGTAAGGTTTGCAAACACAAAAATTTTTTTTTTACTCAATATGATAGTAATGTTCTTAGAATCCTGAAAAAAATGTCTTTGAAGCAATGACTTTTTTTTCAAGCATAACTCCTAAACCAAACATGCAATATGTCTAATAATAAATAAATGATAAATGGGTTGTACTTGTATAGCGCTTTTCTACCTGCTTGAATTAATGTATATTTGTGAGTTTTACCAGACACATGTGCTTTTGTAAGGTTTGCAAACACAAAAATAGTTTTGTTTTACTCAATATGACAGTATGTTCTAGAATCCTGAGAAAATGCAGCTGAAGCAATAAAACATGTTTCAAGCATAACTCTTAAACCAAACATGCAATATGTCTAATAATGCCTGAATTAATGTATATTTGTGAGTTTTATTAGAAATATGTGCTTTTGTAAGGTTTGCAAACAGATTTTTTTTTTTTTACTCAATATGACAGTAATGTTCTTAGAATCCTGAGAAAATGTGTTTGAAGCAATAACTTTTTTTTCAAGCATAACTCCTAAACCAAACATGCAATATGTCTAATAATGCCTGAATTAATGTATCTTTGTG
Organism: Entelurus aequoreus; assembly: GCF_033978785.1. Taxonomy (NCBI): domain Eukaryota; kingdom Metazoa; phylum Chordata; class Actinopteri; order Syngnathiformes; family Syngnathidae; genus Entelurus; species Entelurus aequoreus. The sequence goes on from NC_084751.1 coordinate 37,005,825, forward strand.
AGTTTTACTAGAAACATGTGCTTTTGTAAGGTTCGCAAACACAAAAATAGTTTTGTTTTACTCAATATGACAGTATGTTCTAGAATCCTGAGAAAATGCAGCTGAAGCAATAAAACATGTTTCAAGCATAACTCTTAAACCAAACATGCAATATGTCTAATAATGCCTGAATTAATGTATATTTGTGAGTTTTATTAGAAATATGTGCTTTTGTAAGGTTTGCAAACAGATTTTTTTTTTTTACTCAATATGACAGTAATGTTCTTAGAATCCTGAGAAAATGTGTTCGAAGCAATAACTTTTTTTTCAAGCATAACTCCTAAACCAAACATGCAATATGTCTAATAATGCCTGAATTAATGTATCTTTGTGAGTTTTACTAGAAACATGTGCTTTTGTAAGGTTCGCAAACACAAACTACTGATCAATAAAAATCTTACAAGCAGCTCTCCCGTGGTATGCAGGCACATTGAGAGCCTTGACGTTGCTCACCAGGACCGCACTGACTGTCAGGTTGATACGGTTCCTCTGCAGCAGACAGAAAGAAACAAGACTTTTCATTAAAAAAAAAATCTGCCTTTAAAAAAATTAAAAATACAATATCCTCACCAAGCCAGTGTTAGACTAGTGCCTCCTTTACAGTATAACACATCAAGCAGTGAAACAATGGCATATGTGCAGTGTAGTATGTACCATCAGTGCAGTGTAGTGCTGCAGGTAATGGGGGCTCCCAGGTGAGGCTGTTGCCACACCTGTGCAGACCTCGAGGCAGTGGAAACAGGTTCGCCTCAACGCAGTTAAAACCCACTATGTCACCCACTTTGTACTCCTCTTTGTTGGGTGACAATGTCATGCTGTCAGGGATGTTAGGAGGAAGGCAGATCTTTCCTAAAGGGGCAGAAAGGACATTCCTTGAAAGCAGATATACAGATTTGGACATATTTCAATGAGCCATAAACTTACTGAGGCACCTCCCTTTTGGTTGACTCCACGTCCCATCTGGAAGACAGTTGATGAACTGGAAACCTTCCATGTCAAATCCGGTGTAGCACCTGAGCTCCTCATCCTCACCAAAGTCATAGTACTGCTTTGCTTTCTAAAAATGACATAAGTACTTTAAAAAAAAAATGTCCCCTTGGCATTTTTGTTTTGGTGTCTGTAGATTTGACTTGTCTCCACTACAAAACTCGAAACTTGAGCACAATGTAATCCCACCAGACAATTTTCATCTATGTTCCATTTTTTAAAGAGGTCATATTATTATTTTCAATCTACAAAACCTAAAACCAGTGAAGTTACCACAATAAAAACAGAATACAATGATTTGCAAATCCTTTTCAACCTATATTCAATTGAATAGACTTAAGATTCGAACTGGAAAACTTTGTTATTTTTTGCAAATATTAGCTCATTTACAATTTGATGCCTGCAACATGTTTCAAAAAAGCTGGCATTAGTTGCAAAAAAAAGACAGAGAAAGTTGAGAAATGCTCATCAAAGACTTATTTGGAACATCCCACAGGTGAACAGGCTAATTGGGAACAGGTGGGTGCCATGATTGGGTATAAAAGCAGCTTCCATGAAATGATCAGTCATTCACAAACAAGGATGGGGCGAGGGTCACCACTTTGTGAACAAATGCGTGAGCAAATTGTCGAACAGTTTAAGAACAACATTTCTCAACCAGCTATATGAAGGAATTTAGTGATTTTACCATCTACGGTCCGTAATATCATCAAAAGGTTCAGAAAAACTGGAGAAATCACTGCACATCAGCGATGATATTACGGACTTTCGATCCCTCAGGCGGTACTGCATCAAAAAGCGACATCAGTGTGTAAAGGATATCACCACATGGGCTCATCAACACTCCAGAAAACCACTGCCAGTAACTACAGTTCGTCGCTACATCTGTAAGTGCAAGTTAAAACTCTACTATGCAAAGCCATAGCCATTTATCAACAACACCCAGAAACGCCGCCGGCTTCGCAGGGCCTGAGCTCATCTAAGATGGACTGATGCAAAGTGGAAAAGTGTTCTGTGGTCTGACGAGTCCACATTTCGAATTGTTTTTGGAAACTGTGGACGTGGTCTCTTCAGTTCCCAAACGTTTACCGAGTGTTGTTAAAAGGAAAGGCCATGTAACACAGTGGTAAAAAATGCCCCTGTGCCAACTTTTTTGCAACGTGTTGCTGCCATTAAATTCTAAGTTAATGATTAATTGCAAAAAAAAATTAGGTTTCTCAGTTCGAACATTAAATATCTTGTCTTTGCAGTCCATTCAATTGAATATAAGTTGAAAATTATGTGCAAATCATTGTATTCTGTTTTTATTTACGAATTACACAATGTGCCAACTTCACTGGTTTTGGGTTTTGTACATTTAAAAGGCTTCCTTGTATTTATGTGCCGTAGTCCTCCTCCGGATCAAGCCCGCTTTGACTGTGTCTTATCCATGTCAGACATTTAGTTGTCTTTAGCAATTCAATATCAGGTTTCCTGACAGATAAAAGTTAGAACTGTACGCTACTTTTTATTAGAAATGGCAACAGCGGAGGATTTTAGCATGCACGTACATCTGCAGTGTAAAAACTGTAGTGCACTGCAAAAACTGAAATCTAAGTAAGATTAAATATCTCAAATAAGGGTGATATTTGCTTATTTTCTGTCTGATAAGATAATTCTTCTCACTAAGCAGATTTTATGTTAGAGTGTTTTACTTGTTTTAAGTGTTTTGGTCCTAAATGATCTCAGTAAGATATTACAGCTTGTAGCTGAGATTTGATGACCTATATTGAGTAAAACATGCTTGAAACTAGAATATCAAGTGTTGCAAAGCTGTGTCATCAACACTCACAAGTATAAAACTGCTTTTTTAAAGTAATAATTTCTTACCTCAAGCATGAAAAAAAAAATCATGATGCCGAGCGCATATCATTATGTCAAGATAATGGCACTAGCATTTACTTAATTTAAGAATATTTTTCAACATATAGAGCAAAAAGGTCTGTTTTCTTTTTCTACCAAGAAAAGTGCACTTGTTATTAGTGAGAATATACTTATTTTAAGGTATTTTGGGGTTCATTGAGGTTAGCTAATTTTACTTGTTTTGGAAAGTCTTGACAAGCCGAATTTTCTTGTTCTATTGGCAGATAATTTTGCTTAGTTCAAATAAAATACCCCTCATTTTTGTATTTATTTTTCTTGTTTCTGAACACTGACTTTTTGCAGTGTGGGTTTACATAATTCACCCACGGAACTTTAGTTATTAGAGGGTTCCGGTCGGACGGTTTTTCACGGGACACATTTCCGGCGTTGATGTTGCGTTATTGAGAAGATATAATAATGCGCCTTTTGTATGAAAAAAGACCTGAATAGACCCACACATCGGCAGTGCGCCTTATAATCCGATGCGCCCTGTGGTCCGAAAAATACGGTAATTCAATCTCTAAAAAGGAGCGGCCTTCTTCTATTTGTCCATATTAATTGATTATTACCCTGAGGAAGCTATTGCCGGGTGGCGGTGGCCTGGGACAGCCTTTCACACCAGGAGGCAGCTCTTCCCTCCATCCCATAGAGAAGTCATCATCATTGTCACATGTTTCCTCTCTAGATATGAAAACATACTTAGGCACTCTTAGTATAACTGCTGGAGAAATGAGGATCAAAGATTAAGCTCTGGAAATTTGTGTTAAAAATACATTCGAAAGCTTCTACCCTTTAAAGAGGGAGATGTGACACGGCTCCTCATCCGTGTCGGGGCCCTCGCAAGGTTGGCCTCCTCTCAAGGGAGCGGGGTTATCGCACCTCCTCCTGCGATGTCTTTTCATGAAAGCTCCACAGCGACTCCATTGCTCCCAGCAGCTCCAGGAACCATCGACTTCCTCTGTGAGGGTGTGCAAAACGATGAGTCTCGTGACATAAGTTGTGTGATTGTACAAAACCCAAAGCCAGTGAAGTTGGCAGGTTGTGTAAATCGTAAATAAAAACAGAATACAATGATTTGCAAATCCGTTCCAACTTATATTCAATTGAATAGACTGCAAAGACAAGATATTTAATAATTGAACTGGGAAACTTAATTTTTGTTTGCAAATAATCATTAACTTAGAATTTAATGGCAGCAACACATTGCAAAAAAGTTGGCACAGGGGCATTTATACCACTGTGTTACATGGCCTTTCCTTTTAACAACACTCAGTAAACGTTTGGGAACTGAGGAGACCAATTTTTGAAGCTTTTCAGGTGGAATTCTTTCCCATTCTTGCTTGATGTACAGCTTAAGTTGTTCAACAGTCCGGGGTCTCCGTTGTGGTATTTTACGCTTCATAATGCGCCACACATTTTCAATGGGAGACAGGTCTGGACTACAGGCAGGCCAGTCTAGTACCCGCACTCTTTTACTTTGAAGCCACGCTGTTGTAACACGTGGCTTGGCATTGTCTTGCTGAATTAAGCAGGGGCGTCCATGATAACGTTGCTTGGATGGCAACATATGTTGCATCAAAACCTGTATGTACCTTTCAGCATTAATGTGACAGATGTGTAAGTTACCCATGCCTTGGGCACTAATACACCCCCATACCATCACAAGTGCTGGCTTTTGAACTTTGCGCCTATAACAGTCCGGATGATTTTTTTCCTCTTTTGTCCGGAAGACACGACGTCCACAGTTTCAAAAAACAATTTGAAATGTGGACTCGTCAGACCACGGAACACTTTTACACTTTGCATCAGTCCATCTTAGATGAGCTCGGGCCCAACGAAGTCGGCAGTGTTTCTGGGTGTTGTTGATAAATGGCTTTGGCTTTGCATAGTACAGTTTTAACTTGCATTTACAGATGTAGCGACAAACTGTAGTTACTGACAATGGTTTACTGTAGGGTTCCTGAGCCCATGTGGTGATATCCTTTACACACTGATGTCGCTTTTTGATGCAGTACAGCCTGAGGTATCGAAGGTCCTTAATATCATCGCTTACGTGCAGTGATTTATCCAGATTATCTGAACCTTTTGATGATAATACGGACCGTAGATGGGGGAATCCCTAAATTCCTTGCAATAGCTGGTTGAGAAATGTTGTTCTTGAACTGTTCGACAATTTGCTCACGCATTTGTTCACAAAGTGGTGACCCTCGCCCCATCCTTGTTTGTGAATGACTGAGCATTTCATAGAAGCTGCTTTTATACCCAATCACGGCACCCACCTGTTCCCAATTAGCCTGTTCACATGTGGGATGTTCCAAATAAGTGTTTGATGACTTTCTCAGTCTTTTTTGCCACTTGTGCCAGCTTTATTGAAACATTTTGCAGGCATCAAATTCCAAATGAGCTAATATTTGCAAAAAACAAGAAAGTTTTCCAGTTTGAACGTTAAGTATATTGTCTGTATAGCTCGGTTGGTAGAGTGGCCGTGCCAGTAACTAGAGGGTTCCAGGTTCACTTCCCGCTTCTGCCATCCTAGTCACTTCCGTTGTGTCCTTGGGCAAGACACTTTACCCACCTGCTCCCAGTGCCACCCACACTGGTTTAAATGTAACTTAGATATTGGGTTTCAAAATGTAAAGTGCTTTGAGTCACCAGAGAAAAGCGCTATATAATTATAATTCACTTCACTTCTTTGCAGTCTATTCAATTGAATATAAGTTGAAAAGGATTTGCAAATAATTGTATTCTGTTTTTATTTAGGATTTACACAACGTGCCAACTTCACTGGTTTTAGGTTTTTGTACTTTGAGAGGTCAACAATACCTGAGGTGTAGTCAGGAGCTCTTTGTTCACAATTAGGGCCAAATGTGCCTGTCTGGCAGGCACACTTGCACTCAGTACCGGAAAGATACGCTTTGGCGTTGTTGAGGCATGGCGCACACTTGCACGTGTCAAACTCCTCCAAATACTGGAGCAGGGCCTTCTTCAGGTGCCTCCTCTTTGTGGCTGCACAGGGGATACCCAGTACCAGGTCTATGATGGGCAGCACCTTGAAAAACATGCAGGTCAGTGTCAGAATAATTGTATATAAGTTATCACACAACTTATTTGCTTGCAGTTCAGGTCACGAAGCTGTCCTTGTTCTTATCATGCAAAGGCGGACAGCTTGTAAATCTCCACTGTGTGCCATGGAATGTGCCTCGCCGTAGAAGTGTCTGTTTTTCAGATCTGGACAGCCACAGCAGGGGCCGTATCAGGACCCGACCTCTCCAAGAAGATAAGGCGGACGAGCAGAGAGGGGGTGAACTCGACACTGCTCCAAGCACATTGTGTTTTGACTGGTTCAACTATGTAATCAGGGAATGCCCAAATATTTTTTCATTTTTTTTCATTTATTTATTTATTTCAGGCAATGACATAAAAAAGTACAAAGTTGACAACACATAATAATATAAATTAATGTAGTGCAAAAGGTAATGTATAGTATGTAATGCATAATTGTCCAGTTTGGCCTGAAAGGGAGTGGGAAGAAGATAACTTATTTAATCCCACCCCCAGTTCTCCATTCAGTGATTATTCACATGAGTCTCACTCTTACTTTGCTTAAGGATTAATGGGTAGGCGCTGGAACTTTTTCCTCAGAGCGTGGGGTGACACTGTACGAGGGTGCAGGTCCACGCGCTCTCCTCATGCATGCTTGCCAACCCTCACGATTTTCCCGGGAGACTCCCGAAACTCAGTGCACCTCCCGAAAATCAACCATTCTCCCGAATTTCTCCCGATTTCCACCCGGACATCAATATTGGGGGCGTGCCTTAAAGGCACTGCCTTTAGCGTCCTCTACAACCTGTCATCACGTCCGCTTTTCCTCCATACAAACAGCGTGCTGGCCCGTTCACATAATATATGCGACTTCTACACACATATAAGTGAATGCAAATTATACTTGGTCAACAGCCATACAGGTCACCCTGAGGGTGGCCGTATAAACAACTTTAACACTGTTACAAATATCGGTATGAAGAATGACACAGGAGGTCCTTCATACCGACAGCCAACAGACTGCATAATGCATACTTGCCAACCCTCCCGTTTTTAGCGGGAGACTCCCGGTATTCAGCGCCTCTCCCGATAACCTCCCGGCAGAAATGTTCTCCCGACAAACTCCCGGTATTCAGCCGGAGCTGGAGGCCACGCCCCCTCCAGCTCAATGCGGACCTGAGAGTGGGGACAGCCTGTTCTGACGTCCGCTTTCCCACAATATAAACAGCTTGCCTGCCCAATGACGTCATAACATCTAGGGCCTTTTAGAGAGTAGAGTGCACAACTACGCACACAACAAGGAGACGAAGCAGAAGAACGAGGAAGTTACAGACATGGCGACGCCGTCGACGAGCAAGATGAAGAAATACGCTTGCAAGTTCCAAAACGAATGGAAACAAGAATTTCAGTTCATCCAGGACAGTTCGAAAGGGAAGGGGTATGTAATTATGTTGCCTGTACATTTTGTACAACAGACTTCTCCATTGAACACGGTGGCCGAGTCATGAACGGAGGAGAAGTTTAACAGGACAATACTGCCATCTACTGGATATCCCCCGGAACACTGAAATCCAAGTATTTATTTTATTTATATGTAATAATAAAATAAATATATATACATATATATATATATATATAGCTAGAATTCACTGAAAGTCAAGTATTTCATATATATATATATATATATATATATATATATATATGAAATACTTGACTTGGTGAATTCTAGCTGTAAATATACTCCCCTATTAACCACGCCCTTAACCACGCCCCCAACCACGCCCCCACCCCCACCTCCCGGTATCGGAGGTCTCAAGGTTGGCAAGTATGGCATAATGCATATGTTCCTTGACTGCACTTAAATGTAGAGTATATGTAGAATATATTTATATTATTTATATATTATATATAAAATACATTTTATATATTATATTATTTATTATTATTATTGTCTATTGTGAGCGAACTGTGGTGCTGAATTTCCCCCAGGGATCAATAAAGTACTTTCTATCTATTCATACTTGGTCAACAGCCATACAGGTCACACTGAGGGTGTCCGTATAAACAACTTTTAACGCTGTTACAAATATGTGCCACACTGTGAACCCACACCAAACAAGAATTACAAACACATTTCGGGAGAGCATCCGCACCGTAACACAACATAAACACAACAGAACAAATACCCAGAACTCCTTGCAGCACTAACTCTTCCGGGTCGCTACAATATACACCCCCGCTACCACCAAACTCTGCCCCCCCCACCCCCCTCATCTCCCGAATTCTGACATCTCAAGGATGGCAAGTATGTCCTCATGAGCTAAATTGAATCCTGTCTCTGTTTGATTCCTTGCTTCTTGTCCTGTTTAATAGATAGTCCGGTGTTTGAACCTGACAGTCAGCTTCCCGTGAATTTGACCGATGAACGTGTTCAAGAGTTCGAAAATGCAAACCTTGTAATCGACCACGGCAGGATTTTCGAGGACAGACTTGGCCCAGTTCTTGTAGGAGGTTCGATCAGGAGCCGGACCCTGCTTGTCCCAGGCAAGAGCAGCCGCCTCTCTGGCTCGACCGCCTCTCACCGCAGAGAACGACTTCTCTGCTGCACGAATGTACGAGCCTGGGGGCAGACGACGAAAACGTTTTATGAGAAAATATGCCAACAAATGCTCACCAGTAAAAAAAAAAAACAATTTGGTGAAGAAACCTTGATATTTTTGAGTCATCTTGTTGTCGGAGCACAAGGGTACATTCCCGTGTTGACTGTACAGGACCTTGGTCCAACTTGTTTCTCGTCCCAGACAACCTTTGACATGCTCCTCGGTTTCACCTATGGCAGAAAAAAACGTGTTTATTTCTTGTGTATTTGTATTTGACAAAAGGAGACAAAGAAGAACAAAAATAACTTTCGGGTTGCAGCAACTTTTGTGAGGCATTTTTGTGTGCTAAAGAACGCTGATTAGTAAAGCCATTTTGCAGTACTGTAGTCTTTGAAGTAGTTTGCAGTTTAATGTTTGTGTATTTATTTGTATAAGCTTTGTTTTAATACACAAAGCTACAAAAAGCCTCTTTTAAACGCATTTACAGAAGAATATACAGTATTTAGCCAGACTTTGAAGCTCTTAGGGATATTTCCTTTGATTACGTCGGATCTTTAGTGCCGCCCTAGTGGCTCCCTGGACCTCTTTCAGAGATGTGTGGAAATGGAAAAAGATTAAGATTTTTTTTTTCAAATATATATAAAATATACGTATTGTTTTAAAATATTTTCTGTAGGAGAACAAACACGACACAAACTTTCTTAATGCCTGGTTCACACCAACGGCGCTTGCCGCCCTTTAAAGCGGCGAGCAAAGCGCCGTCATTTTTGTCAATTTTTCCACAAATATCCCGATCTCTGAAGTAATGTTATGCTTTGATACGCTTTGATATGCTCTGATACGAATTAGTTTCCGCTTTGTTACCGTTCATCACGCTTTGATCCCGCTTTGATACGCTTTAAATCACGCTTTGATACGCTTTATTAGGCTTTATTGAACTTTATTACGCTTTGATGCGATCCTGACGCTTTCAATCAGGCTCTGACACGATTATCAAGCTCTGTTGTGCATTGTTACAACAAAAATAAGAAAAACATTTGAAAAACTCAGTATACTGTTTTCCACACATTTTTTATATTCATTTATTTTTTCAATTTCTCTTTTTTTCCCGTTATATTATGTTTTATATTTTCATTTCTTTTATTTTTGTCATCTTAATAAATATCTATCTTTCATTTCTTATGCTAGTTGAAAATAATAAAAGGCAATTATCCACACATTTTTTATATTCATTTATTTTTTCAATTTCTCTTTTTTTTCCGTTATATTGTGTTTTATATCTTCATTTCTTTTATTTTTTTCATCTTAATAAATATCTATCTTTCATTTCTTATGCTAGTTGAAAATAATAAAAGGCAATTATTCACACATTTTTTATATTCATTTATTTTTTCAATTTCTCTTTTTTTCCCCGTTATATTATGTTTTATATCTTCATTTCTTTTATTTTTGTCAACTTAATAAATATCTATCTTTCATTTCTTATGCTAGTTGAAAATAATAAAAGGCAATTATCCACACATTTTTTATATTCATTTATTTTTTCAATTTCTCTTTTTTTTCCATTATATTATGTTTTATATCTTCATTTCTTTTATTTTTGTCATCTTAATAAATATCTATCTTTCATTTCTTATGCTAGTTGAAAATAATAAAAGGCAATTACCCACACATTTTTTATATTCATTTATTTTTTCAATTTCTCTTTTTTTTCCCGTTATATTATGTTTTATATCTTAATTTCTTTTATTTTTGTCATCTTAATAAATATCTATCTTTCATTTCTTATGCTAGTTGAAAATAATAAAAGGCATTTCTTTTATAAAACATAACATATTCTCTTTATTACTAACATTTTCATACAGAAAAATTATAGACAGTAATGTCAAACTGCAACATCAAACAGCAAACTCTAACAGAAGTACAGAAACAATGATCATCGTATAAAAAAGGCAATGATGCAAAAGAGAATGGATTTGTAATCCTGTGTTGGTTATACATAAAAGTTTCAATGTCACTAGTCAATATCACAGTCACTTCCTATTTGTAGGGGTCCGCGCTTTGAACCAAGATCTGTTAAGCTTTCCTACGCTTTTAGTCAAGTTTTGCTGAGCTTTGTCACGCTTTTTCACGCTTTCATACGCTCTTGGCGCTTTATTCCATTCTTGACGGAGCGCAGAATTTTTTTAAACCGTTTAAAATTTTTTGGCAAACTTGCCGCATGTCCCGCTTCACTACAAGCTTTCCCACGATCCATTAGGACCCTCACGCTCTAATCAGGCTTTGTTACGCTAAAACGCCGCTTTGCATGCCGCTTTGCATGCCGCTTTAAAGCGCCGTTGGTGTGAACCTAGCATAATTGTTATAAATCCCACTGTTTATGTTAAACATGCTTCACTAATGAGAGTATTTGGCCAGCACCGTTTTGTCCTACTAACTTCAGCGATCCTTGAACTCATCGTAGTTTGTTTACATGTACAACTTCCTCCGACGCTGCCACAGAAAGACGTGTTTTATGCCACTCCTTCTTTGTCTCATTTTGTCCACCAAACATTTTATGCTGTGCGTGAATGCACTAAGGTGAGCTTTGTTGATTTTATTGATTTGCTGGAGTGCTTATCAGGCATATTTGGTCAATCCATGACTGCAAGCTAATCGATGCTAACATGCTATTTAGGCTAGCTGTATGTACATATTGCATAATTATGCCTCATTTGTAGGTATATTTGAGAGCATTTAATTTCCTCTATTTATGTCCTCTGTGTATTTAATTTATATTTGCAAAAATGTTTCGTGAATTGTTATCTGCATGTAATATTGGCTGCATTTCTGATAGTTGTTTGTGTGCCATGTTGTTCCAGACCACAGCAAACATTACCCAGCTTGCAGGACTTAGGTTAACTTTAGGTTTTGATGGATTGAAGCCAAAGCAGCTTCGCTTAGGAGGGGGTAGCAGGATGAACAAAACCAAGTGAACAGTGGGACCATCTTAAGAGAACACACCAGCTTCAGGCAAGCGGGGTCATCTCTATAGAGCAGATGGTATTGCTAATGCTTCTACTTACTTCATTTGCAGAAGGAATTGTTAAACTAGTTTTCCCTCTATCCAGGTAGTCGCGAAAACAAAGGAACTTGGGAGGACTACGCCCTTTTAAAGGGCGATGTTAGAATAATTTGATCTAAGTTATCACAAAAACTTTGTGTTTCAGTGAGTTCCCAGCGAGAAGCTAAAACATGTCTTTGAACCTACCAAGAAGGCTTGTAAAAGGCGTTCTGTTTTCTTTCATGTATTGTAATCAACAGAAAGATATTGTTTTAACCCAAGGACTACAAAGCGGAGAGAAGGCAGGATCTGCCCAAGTTCCAGACGACCTCTTTTTGAACCTCCTTTTTCAACTGTTTTATGAACCTCTTTTTGAACTCTTTTACGACCTCTTTTTCGAACCGACCTTTTCTGTGAACTGTTTACGACCCTCGTCCCTTAGAAACAGCTGTGGCCATGTGGTCAGGGAAGGTCCAAATAAAAGAAGGAGGCGTGCAATCTTTTGGCAGAGCGTGCTGAGACACTGTCCAAGGGTACAGTGCCCAGGCGACTCTCCTCAAATTGAGCCAAATTTAATTCTGTCTCTGTTGAATTCTTTGCTTCTTGTTTTGTTTAATAGATGTCATCAGTGTTTGAACCTGACACCCAAACAATGTGGAACAAAGGTAAATCACAACAAATATTATCTATTTACTTTTTTACATGCTGCTACAGTGGCTAGCGACACGCAATTTTGTGTAGGTTTTGGTCTCAAACCGAATGAACCCAATGCTAAACTAATGCTAAATCTTGTGTTTGTGTTGACATTTGTTACTTATGTACTGTTATTTACAGCTGAAATGGACTGTAATGACTTGCCAGACCCTGATGAATTCATCATTTACTGTGGGGACAATTTTCTGACTTTTGGACACAGTTGGTCAAAAGACTGACTTTTTATTTTATTTTATTTTTTTATAATGTCCTGCCCAGCTTCTCGGGCAAATCATATAGGAGATGTAGATGCCCATATCGGCTGTTCAGATTTACTTTACAAAAGAGAAGTGTAGGATACTTCTCTTGTTGCCTTACTTGTATTTTGACTTTATTAAATGTATTTATATTATCATTTGGTGCAGCCGGGCCGGAGCAGGAGGGGATAGAAAGAGAGAAAAAGGAAGACCGAGGGGGGAATTGTGGGGACAAGAGGGGGATTAGACAGAGAGACAAAAACAACAACAGCAAACACAACAACAACAACAACAACAACAGAGCAACATCAGCAAATACGACATGTACAAATATGATGGTAAAAGTAATAGCAAATAAGCAGTTAGCGAAAATTTTAAAAAAAAATACAGAAATGAGCATTATTACACTAAAAATGGAGCAATATGAATACCAATAGAAATAGTGCTATTGATTATAAACAATACCAGTACTTTACCTTTATTATCAACAATACAATTGTTCAAATGCAACAATACATATACGTAATGATAACTTGAGATACGAAAGAATGCAGAAAAATGGAGGGGAAGAAAGAGAAGCAACCTTAACCTTGTAGATTGTTATAGTAACAATAGGTTAAGCTTTGTCAGTGTGCCATGTGTTATACCCAGTTTACCCTAGGGCAACAACGTTAATATATGTTTGATGAAACGTGATTATGTGCATGAGTGTATGTGTGCATATGTACTTGTATATGTACAGTATGTGTATGTGTGCTTGTACAGTGAATGTATATGTACAGTATGTGTATATGTGTGTACAGCGAATGTATATGTACAGTATGTGTATACAGTATGTGTGTTTGAACAGTGAATGTATATGTACAGTATGTGTAAATGTGTGTTTGTACAGTGAATGTATATGTACAGTATATGTATGCGTGTGTTTGTACAGTGAATGTATATGTACAGTATGTGTATGTGTGTGTTTGTACAGTGAGTGTATATGTACAGTATGTGTATATGTATGTTTTTACAGTGAATGTATATGTACAGTATGTGTATACAGTATGTTTGTATAATGAATGTGCGTGTGGATGTACGAACTTTGAGTGTGTAAATATGTACTGTATTTATTTGTATATGTATGTGGGAGCGTAGGTACCTATGTATGTCTGTATGTATGTGTGTGAGTATATGTGAATTTGCATGTACAATACATTTGACTCCCAGTGTGTGCGGGAGCCAGAGTACGGCCCCAGCCTCCCCGAGAACCCATCCCACAAACAGTAGGTGTGGTGCCCAGGGAACCAGGGGCCACCGCCCCCACGCAGCCAAGCCGGACAGCGACAGGAACCCCAGAGCCTGGCCCACCGTGCCGCCCACAAGGGCCAGCAGCAGGCCGCAGACAGACGCACCCGGCAGAGGACAAGGCACGAGAAAAACAGGGGGCAACCAGACCCCAAGCCAGCGAGAGACCACACCCCACACGGACAGAAAGGCGGGACGCCCCGCCCGAGGGGCCCGGAGACCCCCCGCAACCGGACGGGAAGACCGCCCCCGCCCCACCGGCAACAGGGCCCCCACGAGCCCCCCCCGGAGAGCGCGGCGAGGCCAGCCCACGGCCACCCCACCCAAGCCGGCCGCCACAGGACCACCCAGCACGGGGCCACAGGAACCACCCACCCCACCCGCAGGGACCCCAACGATGGAGATGGAACAACCAGCAACCGCCCCGCCGAGTCCCCCCCCTGAGGTAGGGGAATAAATAAATACAATAAATAAAATAAATAAATACATAATAATAATAATAATAATAATAATAATAATAATAATAATAATAATAATAAAATATATTTTAAAAAAAAAAAAAAAAAAAAGGAAAAAAATAAATAAATAATTAAATCTATTTATAAAAAAAATAAAAAAATAAAAAAATAAATAAAAAAAGAATTAAAAGAAGATCACAGACATGCTGACACACAAGGTCGCTACCCCAACAACTGGCCGACTCGCAGCACCTCGGAATACCTCGAAAAGACTGACTTTTTATGTACAATTAGGTGCACTCCGCTTCTAAAATCATACCGTTTTATATATTATAGCTTTGTATTTCTTTTTATTTACGCTTTAATGAAAGAAATCTAAACTAATATTGTCTATTTATTTACATGGCATCAAAGTAGAAATATACTTTACCACTCATCCATACGTCATCAGCTTTATGTATATACACTTTGCTGAACTGGGATATGCGGTGGAAACACAAACCACACAACAGGAACCTAAAGTTCCCGAATTTTGGTTAGAAAATGGCCTATTGTTCATAAATAAAAAATGTTAATAAAATACAAAAATCCAAACTCCTTTTGTTAGCCTTAGCTAAGGTCTATGTTCGTTTAGCACAGCATTAAAGGCTTACTGAAATTATTATTTTTTATTCAAACGGGGATAACAGATCCATTCTATGTGTCATACTTGATCATTTCGCGATATTGCCATATTTTTGCTAAAAAGATTTAGTAGAGAACATCGACGATAAAGTTCGCAACTTTTGGTCGCTGATAAAAAAAGCCTTGCCTGTACCGGAAGTAGCGTGACGTCACAGGTTGAAGGGCTCCTCACATTTCCCCATTGTTTACACCAGCAGCGAGAGCGATTCGGACCGAGAAAGCAACGATTACCCCATTAATTTGAGCGAGGATGAAAGATTTGTGGATGAGGAACGTGAGAGTGAAGGACTAGAGTGCAGTGCTGGACGTATCTTTTTTCGCTCTGACCGTAACTTAGGTACAAGGGATGGATTCCACACTTTCTCCTTTTTCTATTGTGGATCACGGATTTGTATTTTAAACCACCTCGGATACTATATCCTCTTGAAAATGAGAGTCGAGAACGCGAAATGGACATTCACAGTGACTTTTATCCCCACGACAATACATCGGCGAAGCACTTTAGCTACGGAGCTAACGTGATAGCATCGGGCTTAACTGCAGATAGAAACAAAATAAATAAACCCCTGACTGGAAGGATAGACAGAAAATCAACAATACTATTAAACCATGGACTTGTAACTACACGGTTAATGCTTTCCAGCCTGGCGAAGCTTAACAATGCTGTTGCTAACGACGCCATTGGAGCTAACTTAGCTACGGGACCTCACAGAGCTATGCTAAAAACATTAGCTATCCACCTACGCCAGCCAGCCCTCATCTGCTCATCAACACCCGTGCTCACCTGCGTTCCAGCGATCGACGGAGCGGCGAAGGACTTCACCCGATCATCAATGCGGTCGGCGGCTAGCGTCAGATAGCGTGTCTGCTATCCAACTCAAAGTCCTCCTGGTTGTGTTGCTGCAGCCAGCCGCTAATACACCGATCCCACCCACAGCTTTCTTCTTTGCAGTCTTCATTGTTCATTAAACAAATTGCAAAAGATTCACCAACACAGATGTCCAGAATACTGTGGAATTTTGCGATGAAAACAGAGCTTTTTGTATCGGATACAATGATGTCCGAATACTTCCGTTTCAACCATTTACGTCACGCGCATACGTCATCATATCTAGACGTTTTCAACCGAAAGTTTCGCGTGAACTTTAAAATTGCACTTTATAAGTTAACCCGGCCGTATTGGCACGTGTTGCAATGTTAAGATTTCATCATTGATATATAAACTATCAGACTGTGTGGTCGGTAGTAGTGGCTTTCAGTAGGCCTTTAAATGCTTGTTGTTAAACTGTGTGAGGTATCAAATGAGAAAAAGTTTTTACCTGAACTGGTGAGCTCTTCTCGGTTGTACTGGTAGAGCAAGTCGTAGTGACCCCCCAGTGTCCCGGAACTGTAGTAGTGTGTTCCAAAGCGCTGAAAGATGTCCCTGTAAAGGGCGAAGTTGTATTCCAGCGGAAGAGCGTGGAGGAACTGGAGAAAAGGTCCGGACAAGACCAAATCGCTTGGGTCTCGCACATTAAATGTGGACACAGGGAGTACCTGGTGCACCCGCAAAAATAAGGAGTCCTAAAGAGGAATATTTGAAACATTATTATAACACATTATTTTTCCATCATCATTTGATCCAATATCTACTGTAAAAATCCTTGTACCACAATACCTCAATTTACGAGTATTTTGAGATATGAGCAGTCTAAACTTTGTTATTCTTTAAAAACAACTGAAATTTCACCATCACTTTTTCTCAATGTATTTTTTGCCCCTAAGAATAAATCTGTCAGTCGTTTCCCATAATATCAGTTAGAAATCCACTAACTTCAATCGCCAGCCTCTATTTGCCGCCCCCTCTTGGTGTGACGTCAACTACAGAACTGGAGCCTATACCCGCAATATACAAAACCC
Organism: Entelurus aequoreus; assembly: GCF_033978785.1. Lineage (NCBI taxonomy): Eukaryota > Metazoa > Chordata > Actinopteri > Syngnathiformes > Syngnathidae > Entelurus > Entelurus aequoreus. The sequence goes on from NC_084751.1 coordinate 37,022,719, forward strand.
AAAACCAGTGAAGTTGGCACGTTGTGTAAATCGTAAATAAAAACAGAATACAATGATTTGCAAATCCTTTTCAACCTATATTCAATTGAATAAACTGCAAAGACAAGATATTTAATGTTTGAACTGAGAAACTTAATTTTTTTTTGCAAATAATCATTAGCTTAGAATTTAATGGCAGCAACACGTTGCAAAAAAGTTGGCACACGGGCATTTTTACCACTGTGTTACATGGCCTTTCCTTTTAACAACACTCAGTAAACGTTTGGGAACTGAGGAGACCAATTTTTGAAGCTTTTCAGGTGGAATTCTTTCCCATTCTTGCTTGATGTACAGCTTAAGTTGTTCAACAGTCCGGGGGTCTCCGTTGTGCTATTTTAGGCTTCATAATGCGCCACACATTTTCAATGGGAGACAGGTCTGGACTACAGGCAGGCCAGTCTAGTACCTGCACTCTTTTACTACGAAGCCATGCTGTTGTAATGCGTGGCTTGGCATTGTCTTGCTGAAATAAGCAGGGGCGTCCATGATAACGTTGCTTGGATGGCAAAACCTGTATGTACCTTTCAGCATTAATGTTTCCTTCACAGATGTGTAAGTTACCCATGCCTTGGGCACTAATACAGCCCCATACCATCACAGATGCTGGCTTTTGAACTTTGTGCCTAGAACAATCCGGATGGTTGAAAAGGATTTGCAAATCATTGTATTCTGTTTTTATTTACGATTTACACAACATGCCAACGTCACTGGTTTTGGGTTTTGTATAGCAGGCGTGCCAAAAATTTACAACCCAAGGGCCATTTTCGTCCCCCAGTGACACTAGCTTGCTTCGTCACCAATAATACAAAGCGGAGATGTTGGTGTTTTGTTCAGATAACTTAGCATTTATTGAACCACGCAGCATCTTTGATGCACAAAAAGTATCAATATGACCGGGTAAACTTCCTTATTTTTTGTATGCGGCCCGCAGTGGAGAACGTTTGGGCACCCCTGATCTATAGTGCTTTTATGAAGGATAAAAGGCCTACTGAAACCCGCTACTACCGACCACGCAGTCTGATAGTTTATATATCAATGATGAAATCTTAACATTGCAACACATGCCAACACGGGTTAACTTATAAAGTGCAATTTTAAATTTCCCGCTAAATTTCCGTTTGAAAACGTCTATGTATGATGACGTATGCGCGTGACGTCAATCGTTGAAACGGAAGTATTCGAACACCAGTGTATCCAATACAAAAAGCTCGGTTTTCATCGCAAAATTCCACAGTATTCTGGACATCTGTGTTGGTGAATCTTTTGCAATTTGTTTAATGAACAATGAAGACTGCAAAGAAGAAAGCTTTAGGTGGGATCAGTGTATTAGCGGCTGGCTGCAGCAACACAACCAGGAGGACTTTGACTTGGATAGCAGACGCGCTAGCCGGCGCTAGCCGCCACTAGCCGCCGCTAGCCGCCGCTAGCCGCCGACAGCATCTATGATCGGGTGAAGTCCTTCGTCGCTCCGTCGATCGCTGGAACGCAGGTGAGCACGGGTGTTGATGAGCAGATGAGGGCTGGCGTAGGTGGAGCGCTAATGTTTTTATCATAGCTCTGTGAGGTCCCGTTGCTAAGTTAGCTTTGATGGCGTCGTTAGCAACAGCATTGTTAAGCTTCGCCAGGCTGGAAAGCATTAACCGTGTAGTTACAGGTCCATGGTTTAATAGTATTGTTGATTTTCTGTCTATCCTTCCAGTCAGGGGTTTATTTCTTTTGTTTTTATCTGCAGTTAAGCCCGATGCTATCACGTTAGCTCCGTAGCTAAAGTGCTTCACCGATGTATTGTCGTGGAGATAAAAGTCACTGTGAATGTTCATTTGGCGTTCTCGACTCTCATTTTCAAGAGGATATAGTATCCGAGGTGGTTTAAAATACAAATCCGTGATCCACAATAGAAAAAGGAGAAAGTGTGGAATCCAATGAGCCAGCTTGTACCTAAGTTACGGTCAGAGCGAAAAAAGATGCATCCTGCACTGCACTCTAGTCCTTCACTCTCACGTTCCTCATCCACGAATCTTTCATCCTGGCTCAAATTAATGGGGTAATCGTCGCTTTCTCGGTCCGAATGGCTCTCGCTGCTGGTGTAAACAATGGGGAAATGTGAGGAGCCTTTCAACCTGCGACGTCACGCTACTTCCGGTACAGGCAAGGCTTTTTTGATCAGCGACCAAAAGTTGCGAACTTTATCGTCGATGTTCTCTACTAAATCCTTTCAGCAAAAATATGGCAATATCGCGAAATGATCAAGTATGACACATAGAATGGATCTGCTATCCCCGTTTAAATAAAAAAACATAATTTCAGTAGGCCTTTAAGGATCGTTAATTCTACGCACTGAAAAGTATTAGTGAGAGTCAACTTGATGATGACCAGATAACTGATTTTGAGTTTGTCCCCATTTTATTATTTTTATATGTTACTATCAAAAGTGGTTAGGTGTTTGTTCAAGACGGGGGGGGTCAGCAAACCGCGGCTCTAGAGTCGCATGCGGCTCTTTAGCGCCGCCCTAGTGGCTCCCTGGACCTCTTTCAGAGATGTGTGAAAATGGAAAAAGATGAAGAAAAAAATATATTTTTTGTTTTAATATATTTTCTGTAGGAGAACAAACATGACACAAACCTTCTTAATTGTAAGAAATCCCACTGTTTATGTTATACATGCTTCACTGATAAGAGTATTTGGCAAGCACCGTTTTGTCCTACTAATTTCAACGATCCTTGAACACATCGTAGTTTGTTCACATGTACAACTTTCTCTGACGCTGCCACAGAAAGATGTTTTATATGTCTAATTTTGTCCACCAAACGTTGTATGCTGTGCGGGAATGCACAAAGGTGAGCTTTGTTGATTTTATTGATTTGCTGGAGTGCTTATCAGACATATTTGGTCAAGCCATGACTGCAAACTAATCGATGCCAACACGCTATTTAGGCTAGCTGTATGTACACATTGCATCATCATGCCTCGTTTGTAGGTATAGTTGAGCTCATTTAATTCCCTTTACTTACGTCCTCTGTGTATTTAATTTATATCTGCATGTCTCATGACACATCATCTGTATGTAATATTGGCTGCATTTCTCATAGTTGTTTGTGTGCCATGTTGTTCCAGACCACAGCAAACATTACCCAGCCGGCAAAGATTGTAATAAATACATTAATAGAAGACAGCCTGCCGTTTCCTTAAACTTGGACACGCACATCTATACCTTTGGCCAATCTAAGCCAGTCATTTCCAGAAGTTATCTCATCCTGTTAGAAGCCTCCATTTTACTAATGATTTCCAATGTTGCAAACATGTGTAAAATAAAAATTAAAATACAACATGTCTGTCAAAGATTTGCTTCAGCTTTTGATAGTAGGCTAATATAGACACTTACATCATGTGTTGCCTTCATTATAACACTTATATAAGGCTTTTAATTGTTTGTGGCTCCAGACACATTTTATTTTTTTATTTTTGGTCCAATATGGCTCTTTCACATTTTGGGTTGCCGACCCCTGGTTTAAGATAAGGTGCAGTTGGGCAGGTCAATAGTGCGTCACCATACCTTTTTTTTTTTTTGCTAACTCACCATTTTCTTTGAGGCTTCAAAAGCATCCTTGTATGATGTCACCTTTGGCCAAAATATCCAGAAGAAGCCATATCTCTTGAAGATTTCATTGCCTTCACGGGAAGTAGAGGTCTTCACTTTAATGGACTCAGTGTGGAGTGGCTTAGGATCTGTGCTGAAATCTTCCAGCATGCCAACCTTTGCAACCACAACAGAAACTAACATATACAGTATACTCACCTGAAACATTTCTTGTGAGATTAGCAAACATATCATTAAGTGTTTATTATGTAACAACGCAGCACTGAAACAATCTGATGATCAATGCCTACAATCATGTACATTGTTACGTGACTAACCAAATAGTTCCAAAACATACTAAAAATAGAAATAGGTATCAAAAACGACCAATCATCTTGTCTAAAAACTGTTTGACTCCCCTTCCAGACTTCAGTGTGCTGAAGAAAATACATATTGGAGAGGGATTTAATGTAAACTTTACCTTGATATCAAAGCTCTCAAAGTTATGAGGTATCCGATGGTAGAGAAGTGTACTCTGAGGCCTCCTGATGATGCAATTTTCGCCCATAAACATATTGTTCAGGACCGCCGCCCTTGGCTCATTTGCCAGTGCATCAAACCTAAAAAAAATATGCAAGGTAAATGTATAACATGTCACAATTTTTTATTTTAATGTAAGATCGATTTATTGTTGAACATTTCAGTATCAATTATATCATTACTATCAGGGATCATTAATTACATTAGTCCAGGGGATACAATGTTTTTTTCAGTATACTGTATTTATTTATTTTTTTCAGTATATATATATATATATATATATATATATATATATATATATATATATATATATATATATATATATATATATATATATATATATACACTACCGTTCAAAAGTTTGGGGTCACCCAAACAATTTTGTGGAATAGCCTTCATTTCTAAGAACAAGAATAGACTGTCGTGTTTCAGATGAAAGTTCTCTTTTTCTGGCCATTTTGAGCGTTTAATTGACCCCACAAATGTGATGCTCCAGAAACTCAATCTGCTCAAAGGAAGGTCAGTTTTGTAGCTTCTGTAACGAGCTAAACTGTTTTCAGATGTGTGAACATGATTGCACAAGGGTTTTCTAATCATCAATTAGCCTTCTGAGCCAATGAGCAAACACATTGTACCATTAGAACACTGGAGTGATAGTTGCTGGAAATGGGCCTCTATACACCCATGTAGATATTGCACCAAAAACCAGACATTTGCAGCTAGAATAGTCATTTACCACATTAGCAATGTATAGAGTGTATTTCTTTAAAGTTAAGACTAGTTTAAAGTTATCTTCATTGAAAAATAAGGACATTTTAATGTGACCCCAAACTTTTGAACGGTAGTGTATATATACTGCGAAACAGGCTTGTAGGGAAAAATCCCCTGAGGAGCAGAGAAACCTGCGAAACAGGCTTGTAGGGATGAAATAGCCTCTGTGTTTTTTCCTGACCTAACGTATATATATATATATATATATATATATATATATATATATATATATATATATATATATATATATATATATATATATATATATATATATATATATATATATATATATATATATATATATATATACTGCGAAACAGGCTTGTAGGGAAAAATCCCCTGAGGAGCAGAGAAACCTGCGAAACGGGCTTGTAGGGATGAAATAGCCTCTGTGTTTTTTCCTGACCTAACGTATGTATATATATATATATATATATATATATATATATATATATATATATATATATATATATATATATATATATATATATATATATATATATATATATATATATATATATGTATATATATATATATATATATATACACAGTATATGTGGCTGTCAAAAATATTGAGTTAACTCATGTGATTAATCACAAAAAATATTGCATTAATCCTTTATGCACGCAGGTTAATCACCTCTATTTTGAGCACATATGCCAGGGGTGTCCAAACTTTTTCCACTGAGGGCCGCACACTGAAAAATCAAAGCACGCGGGAGCCATTTTGATATTTTCCTCATTTACAAAACCAATAAAACATACACTTTTTTTTTAACCTTTGGGGCTCGTTAATGTTAGGCCCTAGGGACCCAGAAGGGTTTCAGTCTTATAAAAGGTTAAAAATAAGTCACCCAATTTTTTGGGGCAAAAATACAAAATATACAATATTTTTCCCAAAAAGATTTTCAAAGTGGAATATTTGATGTGAAGTAATTTGATCCCTAAATAGGTCAATAATTCACAGCAAAATTGATTTTAATGTATTATTATTATTATTTTTAGCAAAGGCAGGTGTTTTTTGATTCCACTAAAATTTTGGGGGATCCAAAAGTGCCCCACTCATAAAATGGTTATGCTTTTTATTTTTTATTTAATTTTTTTTACATTCAACACTTAAATCTCTATATCAGCTTCAGATAATATATAATGTAATTAGTTTAGTATATTTATAACAACAGTCAATATAATAATTAGTATAATTAGTATTAGTATATAATTTGTATGGATTTTAAAAAAATCATTTTCACATTTTTCATGTTTTTGTTTGTTTGTTGTATTTGTGTCCTTTTTGTCCTTAAATCAGTCAATAATTCATAGCAACATTGATTTTGACTCATTATTATTTTTTGTAAAATTATTTAAAAAATCGTGTTATTAGAGTCAACAATGCAACTTTTTTTTTCTCGTTGCATTTCACCTATTTGATCTTTTATTCCACGTTTAAAAAAAAAAAAGTTTTAGTATTTTTAGAATGATGTGCCGCGGGCCGGTAAAACATGAGCTGCGGGCCGCAAATGGCCCCCGGGCCACACTTTGGACACCCCTGACATATGCTGAACACATGCTATATATATATATACACATGTAAGGCTAAACTCAGATATTGTCACATTTTACAACTTTTGCATCCAATTTCTTAAATGGACCACTGTTTTGTGTCCCAAAACTGTCTACATACAAGGATGTTGTTGTGACTTGTGCAGCCCTTTGAGACACTTGTGATTAAGGGCTATATAAATAAACTTTGATTGATTGATTGACTGACACAAATCTTGTTAATCCATTGTCATTAGAAATGCTCGACCTGTTTAAATACTTTTTTTTCAAAAGGGAAACGGACAAGAAGACTCCTAATACAAAGGGATTTCATTCATAAACTCGGCAGGCACAACACAGAACAAGTTCTATTTCTTTGGCTTACCCATTTCCCACCAGGTCCGCCCCAGGAGCCACTCTCTTCTCGGCTGGACACACGACTTTGAAGTCGCCGCAGTCCCTCTCGTCAGAGTTATCTTCACAGTCGTTCTGTTTGTTGCACGATAGCGTGGCGTTGAGGCAGCGTCCTGAAGAAGAAAATAACGACTTCAAATGGGCGTGTCTAGATAAATAATAGCAATGTGAAATGTCCTAAGAATGAATGATTCTGGTTCAGTTTATGAATATGTTGTTGATGCTGCAACAACATAAATACTCATTATGCATGGGAACAGATGAGTAAGAATTATTGTACGGCCTGCTGCTATAAAGCGCTACTCAGCCGTCCATCACCCCGAAGGAGAATTAAGTGGTGGCGAAGGCGTGGGGTAGGGGTGGGGAGTGTGTTTGTGTATATGCCCATTGTCTTTTGGTGTAGTGGTGTTGTGTCCATAGGCCCTGGGCCGTTCTGCATGTATTGCAAGCAAAGTTCGACTTCCAGGTGTCGTTGAGGAGGGAGGGACGTCAAAAGCGTCCATCTTTGAGAGTCCTCAGGGGATATTAACAGAACAGCCTGTTCTTGTTGTTGCATCAAGGCCATTCGAGGGAGTCAAATCGTAGATTAGGATTTTTGTTTTTCCGCGAGCAGACATTACAATGGCTTGTCTGTTCCATTCGTCCATGTTGGCTCTCATATCCAATTTTTCCCTTTCAGCAAGCTTCTCCATGATGTGATCCATCTTATAAATAAATAAATGATAAATGGGTTATACTTGTATAGCGCTTTTCTACCTTCAAGGTACTCAAAGCGCTTTGACAGTATTTCCACATTTACCCATTCACACACACATTCACACACTGATGGCGGGAGCTGCCATGCAAGGCGCTAACCAGCAGCCATCAGAGGCAAAGGGTGAAGTGTCTTGCCAAAGGACACAACGGACGTGACTAGGAAGGTAGAAGGTGGGAATTGAACCCCAGTAACCAGCAACACTCCGATTGCTGGCACAGCCACTCTACCAACTTCGCCACGCCGTCCCTGAATCTTGCGATTCAGTTCAGAAATCGCCCCAGACTGTGATCCCACAGCCCGACCCAAACCTTCCATTGCGACGAACAGCCTTTGGGCTCCTTGAGTGGCTGCCATCGTCTAAGGCAGGCCTGGACAATTATTTTGACTCGGGGGCCACATTTAGAGAAACAAATGTGTATATCTATTTTTAGGAACACTAATACAAAACCTCACAATAATGTCTGATTGAATGCTAAAAATGTCATGACAGACCGCCTTAAAAAACGTAATGGAATTTAAAATTTTTCCACGAACGATAAAACCCTGAATATTGACAAAATATGAACGTCACACCCCCTACGCTACAAAATTGCAACAAACAGTGAAATATGAACGCGAAGGGTACAAAATAAACTAACCTACAATCTGATATATCTGATATATCACTAAGCTTTAGAACTTTGTTGTGAAAATTTCCTTCCGCCTGTGGAAACGCTTCCCACCCACACTGCTTGATGCCTCGTCTTAGCTGCTGTGACGTCGATTACCATAGTAACTAATTAGATTACCATAGTAACTAATTAGATTACCATAGTAACTGGTATATCATCCAAAAGCGCAGATTCCAACCATTGAAATACTTTGTATAGTTCAAGACTTACGGTCATTAGAAAACATCACTGCACATCATAATGGCAGCTACACTTTACATCTTAAAGATCTAAAAAAAAATATTTGGGAATGTCCGGCGGGCCAGATTGAAAACCTTAACGGGCCGCATGTGGCCCCAGGGCTTTAATTTGCCCAGGTCTGGTCCAAGGAGAGCTTTACATAAAGCACGGTTATGAAGGTGTGTCAGAGAAGTTACAAGACTGATGCTTTCGACATGACTGCCGATGTAAAAGGCATCAGGTTGCCTGTGAGTTCTTGCCATAAAGCCTGACGATAAACCGGTACATCTGCAGACAGATCCAGCCGGCGCCTGCTAACCATTCCCTGAGCATCCGACATCCTGGTGTAACAACACATTATATAATAATGGTGCATTATGCAATAATGTCATACATTTTCACCTCATAACGCTTCATTTTGTAGTAACTCGTCAGGTACTACAAAATGCATGCGTTACACTTTTTAATTATGAATTATTGTTGCTATGATAGTTTTTCTAAATCAGGCATCAGATTCGATTAATGGACCAAATTATTACTTTTTTAAGTGCCACACCCGCATTTTCTAATAACTTTTTGCAAAATGTATTAAGTTATTACATAATGCTGTCATGATCACTCATGACAAGTTGTAATTGTGTGTGTGTTTTCCTATGTTTTGGTATTTAGTTCCTGTCCACTTTCTTCCTCTTAAAGCTCTCCTAATTCTGTATCGGACTCTATTCGAACCACATATCAACTATTGCAATGTCACATGGTGTAACACGTATCCCGGTTATCTTGAAAAAAAACTGGAGATTCTTCAGAAGAAAACCATATGTGTTACACTACCGTTCAAAAGTTTGGGGTCACCCAAACAATTTTGTGGAATAGCCTTCATTTCTAAGAACAAGAATAGACTGTCGAGTTTCAGATGAAAGTTCTCTTTTTCTGGCCATTTTGAGCGTTTAATTGACCCCACAAATGTGATGCTCCAGAAACTCAATCTGCTCAAAGGAAGGTCAGTTTTGTAGCTTCTGTAACGAGCTAAACTGTTTTCAGATGTGTGAACATGATTGCACAAGGGTTTTCTAATCATCAATTAGCCTTCTGAGCCAATGAGCAAACACATTGTACTATTAGAACACTGGAGTGATAGTTGCTGGAAATGGGCCTCTATACACCTATGTAGATATTGCACCAAAAACCAGACATTTGCAGCTAGAATAGTCATTTACCACATTAGCAATATATAGAGTGTATTTCTTTAAAGTTAAGACTAGTTTAAAGTTATCTTCATTGAAAAGTACAGTGCTTTTCCTTAAAAAATAAGGACATTTCAATGTGACCCCAAACTTTTGAACGGTAGTGTATATAATGGGCAAACTTTAATACTCCCTCAAATCCTCTTTTTTATGGGTACAATCTTCTGAAGCTTACTGAGTGCAACAGATTCCACAGTGCGTATATTATGTATAACGTAGTATACGGATTAAATTCTTAAAAGATTAAAACATCTTTCATCTTCTGAATGCTTGTCTGATGTGTTATGTCCCTTATTCCAGAGTGAGTTATTTTGCACCTGTGTCCCACAGTTGAGATAGTCCAAACAACTAGTCATGTTTTTGATAGTTTCCCAACAACACATTTTTTTACCGCAAGGTTGAACACTCTTAGGCTAGAAGACAGTTTAATTTCCCCCGCTATAGATAACGTTTGAGCCTTGAATGTGGAATTTATCATGTTATGTTTGAATTTCAGGACACCCCCGAGTTCATGTGGACCATCTCTGAGTGAAAACGGACTCTGTATATTTGCAGGTAGAGCCCTTTGTGAGGCCATGAACACAACTTGAAGGCTACTGTATTGGATTATATCATGTAGTTTAAGAACATTACTCATTATGAATGGTATGAGCTCTAGGGCGGTATGGCGTAGTGGGTAGAGCAACCGTGCCAGAAACCTGAGGGTTGCAGGTTCGCTCCCCGCCTCTTACCATCCAAAATCGCTGCCGTTGTGTCCTTGGGCAGGACACTTCACCCTTGCCCCCGGTGCCGCTCACACCGGAGAATGAATGATGAATGAATGAGTTGTAAATATGAATGATGGGTTCTCACTTCTCTGTGAAGCGCTTTGAGTGTCTAGAAAAGCGCTATATAAATCTAATCCATTATTATTATTATTATTATATGGGGCATAATGTATAATTCTAACTGCCTTTTTCTGGAGCTTAAATAGCGGTATATGATGAGATTATCGCAGATCTTCAAGATGCAACCTTTTAATCAAATTTGCATAGTAGGATATTGAGACTGATTTGGTGGATTTAAAGATTCCTTTTTTATTTATAATTTTATAAATGAAATTGTAAATGGGTTTTTGGTGGGTAGATTTGGAATGTATTGTATTGTACCATATTTAGCATATTATATGATGATGTATATTTTAACTGTGGGTCCCTGTCCATAAAATGTGTGCTTCTAGGGATGACCTTTTTGCAGAATGGACTCTGATATTAACAAAAGAAACAATAATGTAATGTAAATAAATAAATAAATACATACCACCGCTCTTACTTTTCATTGCACTTTGTTTGCCTTATTGTCAGCCACTTTACCTTTGGCTTAAGCCCTGATTGTACACACCTGCTCCTGTTTAGTGACCAGGGGACTCACCTGCCTCTGATCCCTAATCTGGAGTGTTTAATTGCCAGTGTTGGTTTATTATTGATTGTTTGCACATGCTGTGAGTAGAGTTTTATCTGCTACAACTACTGGTGAAAAATATAGACTCTCCAGACAGTTGTTTAATTTTGCAGAAAAAAAAAAAACACATTACATAACTATAGTCATTTGAAATGGTAACTTTCTGGCTTTAAAAAACACTAAAATAAATCAAGAATGCAGTATAAATTTTAAATGTATGTTGTGGTAGTCAGTAACAGTTTCATGTTTAGATCAAGGACAATTCAAATTATGGAATCGCTCAATTCTGAGGAAAATAATCAGGGAATAGTTTTTTTATATTTTTAAATGTTTATTTTATTTATTCATTTATTTTTCTCTTTTTTTTTTTTTTCAATTCCAATTCCAAAATAGCAATCAACAGAGCAATCGAGACACGCAAACATGACACAAAACAATCCAAAAGAAGTACGGTTACACCTCTGGCTTTTATGACAGCTTGCAATCTCTGGGACACGGACCTAACGAATAATCTTGTTCCAACTTTCTCTGATTACTGTTGTCAAATCAATTTTGCAGGTTAGAGTCTTGCCATGGACCATTTCCTTCAATTTTCCCACCACAGATTTTCAATTGGATTGAGATCCGGACTATTTGCAGGGCCATGACATTGACCTTATGCATCTTTCTTCTTTATTTGTTACAGTTTTTGCTCTATGATAAGATACATTATTGTCAAGAAAAAATAGGTCATCATCCCCAAATATCTTTTCGATTGGTGGAATAAGAAAAGTGTCCAAAATGTCAATGTAAATTTGTGCATTTATTGAATATGTAATGGCAGCCATCTCTCCAGTGCCATTGCCTGACATGCAGTCCCGTATCATCAATGACAGTGGAAATGTGCATGTTTTGAAGTTAAAGGCCTACTGAAACCCACTACTACCGACCACGCAGTCTGATAGTTTATATATCAATGATTAAATCTTAACATTGCAACACATGCCAATACGGCCGGGTTAACTTATAAAGTGCAATTTTAAATTTCCCGGGAAACTTCCGGTTGAAAACGTCTATGTATGATGACATATGCGCGTGACGTCAATGGTTGAAACGGAAGTATTCGGACACCATTGTATCCAATACAAAAAGCTCTGTTTTCATCGCAAAACTCCACAGTATTCTGGACATCTGTGTTGGTGAATCTTTTGCAATTTGTTTAATGAACAATGAAGACTGCAAAGAAGAAAGCTGTAGGTGGGATCGGTGTATTAGCGGCTGGCTGCAGCAACACAACCAGGAGGACTTTGACTTGGATAGCAGACACGATATCCGACGCTAGCCGCCGACCGCATCGATGATCGGGTGAAGTCCTTCGTCGCTCCGTCGATCGCTGGAACGCTGGTGAGCACGGGTGTTGATGAGCAGATGAGGGCTGGCTGGCGTAGGTGGATAGCTAATGTTTTTAAGCATAGCGCTGTGAGGTCCCGTAGTTAAGTTAGCTTCAAAGGCGTCGTTAGCAACAGCATTGTTAAGTTTCGCCAGGCTGGAAAGCATTAACCGTGTAGTTACAGGTCCATGGTTTAATAGTATTGTTGATTGTCTGTCTATCCTTCCAGTCAGGGGTTTATTTCTTTTGTTTCTATCTGCAGTTAAGCCCGATGCTATCACGTTAGCTCCGTAGCTAAAGTGCTTTGCCGATGTATTGTCGTGGAGATAAAAGTCACTGTGAATGTCCATTTCGCGTTCTCGACTCTCCTTTTCAAGAGGATATAGTATCCGAGGTGGTTTAAAATACAAATCCGTGATCCACAATAGAAAAAGGAGAAAGTGTGGAATCCAATGAGCCAGCTTGTACCTAAGTTACGGTCAGAGCGAAAAAAGATACGTCCTGCACTGCACTCTAATCCTTCACTCTCATGTTCCTCATCCACGAATCTTTCATCCCGGCTCAAATTAATGGGGTAATCGTCGCTTTCTCGGTCCGAATCGCTCTCGCTGCTGGTGTACACAATGGGGAAATGTGGGAAATGGTTGAACCTTTCAACCTGCGACGTCACGCTACTTCCGGTACAGGCAAGGCTTTTTTTATCAGCGACCAAAAGTTGCGAACTTTATCGTCGATGTTCTCTACTAAATCCTTTCAGCAAAAATATGGCAATATCGCGAAATGATCAAGTATGACACATAAAATGGATCTGCTATCCCTGTTTAACTAAAAAAATGTCATTTCAGTAGGACTTTAAACACCACTGACTGAACAATCAACATCTTTTGCAACATCGCGTGATGATTTACCTTCTTTGACAATTTTGATAATCCTCTCCTTAGTTTTTTCAATTGACATCTCTTGTGTTGGAGTCACGATTCATGTCGAGCCACCTGGTGCAACAGCTCTCCAACATGTGAACACTCCTTTTTAAATTATGTTTTTTTATTTGAACGGGGATAGCAGATCCATTCTATGTGTCATACTTGATCATTTCGCGATATTGCCATATTTTTGCTGAAAGGATTTAGTAGAGAACATCGACGATAAAGTTCGCAACTTTTGGTCGCTAATAAAAAAAACCTTGCCTGTACCGAAAGTAGCGTGACGTCGCAGGTTGAAAGGCTCTTCACATTTCCCCATTGTTTACACCAGCAGCGAGAGCAATTCGGACCGAGAAAGCGACGACTACCCCATTAATTTGAGCCAGGATGAAATATTTGTGGATGAGGAACGTGAGAGTGAAGGACTAGAGTGCAGTGCAGGACGTATCGCTCTGACCGTAACTTAGGTACAAGGGTTCATTGGATTCCACACTCTTTCCTTTTTCTATTGTGGATCACGGATTTGTATTTTAAACCACCTCGGATACTATATCCTCTTGAAAATGAGAGTTGAGAACGCGAAATGGACATTCACAGTGACTTTTATTTCCACGACAATATATCGGCGAAGCCCTTTAGCTACGGAGCTAACGTGATAGCATCGGGCTTAACTGCAGATAAAAACAAAATAAATAAACCCCTGACTGGAAGGATAGACAGAAAATCAACAATACTATTAAACCATGGACATGTAACTACACGGTTAATGCTTTCCAGCCTGGCGAAGCTTAACAATGCTGTTGCTAACGACGCCATTGAAGCTAACTTAGCCACGGGACTATGCTAAAAACATTAGCTATCCACCTACGCCAGCCAGCCCTCATCTGCTCATCAACACCCGTGCTCACCTGCGTTCCAGCGATCGACGGAGCGACGAAGGACTTCACCCGATCATCGATGCGGTTGGCGGCTAGCGTCGGATAGCGCGTCTGCTATCCATCTCAAAGTCCTCCTGGTTGTGTTGCTGCAGCCAGCCGCTAATACACCAATCCCACCTACAGCTTTCTTCTTTGCAGTCTTCATTGTTCATTAAACAAATTGCAAAATATTCACCAACACAGATGTCCAGAATACTGTGGAATTTTGCGAAGAAAACAGAGCTTTTTGTATTGGATACAATGGTGTCCGAATACTTCCGTTTCAACCATTGACGTCACGCGCATACGTCATCATACATAGACGTTTTCAACCGGAAGTTTCGCGGGAAATTTAAAATGGCACTTTATAAGTTAACCCGGCCGTATTGGCATGTGTTGTGTAAGATTTCCTCATTGATATATAAACTATCAGACTGCGTGGTCGGTAGTAGTGGGTTTCAGTAGGCCTTTAACTGCAGACTAATGAACAGAATTCATCTGATGCGAGTGTTAGCTTTAGAAATTAAAAATCACAGGATGATTCCAGAACTTTTTTTCCCAGAATTGAGTGATGTTGTCACGGCTCGGACGCACATCAGTGCGCATTCATCTGCGTGCTGCGCTGAGCGCAGGTCTGAGAGCGCGCAAAGCTCGCGTCAGACCGGCGTCAGCGAGCAGCTGCAATCAATCGCCGGCAATCTACGCACCTGGTGCTAATGAGAGGTCCTGCCTTCAAGAGCCTGCTCAACCTGCTATCCGTGGCCGGAACATAACCTTCTGTTGATGTCCCGTAAGCCAGTGGTCCCCAACCTTTTTGCAGGCGCGGACCGGTCAACGCTTGAAAATTTGTCCCACGGACCGTTTTTTTGTTTGTTTTTTTGTTTTTTGTTTTTTCCATAAAGAAATACAATCATGTGTGCTTACGGACTGTATCAAAGCAGACTGTATTGATCTATATTGATATATAATCTATATATTGTGTTTTTTATGTTGATTTAATTAAAAAAATATATATATATATATATATTTTTGTATTATTTTTTAATTTTTTATTTCTTGTTCCGCCCGGTACCAATCAGCCCGGTGGTTGGGGTCCATTGCCGTAAAAGATCGTTGGCTCTTTGCAACTTAGCTCTTTGCTCTCCGTGTTTTCTTCCCCGTGTTTGATTTGCCCCTTGTCTTCTCCCTTGTGCCCGCAGTGTTTTCCTTCCGGGACAGAGCCATTGAGACTGTTTTAGGCGCAAAGTTCAAAAGCCAGCATCTGTGATGGTATGGGGGTGTATTAGTGCCCCACGGCATGGGTAACTTACACATCTGTGAAGGCGCCATTAATGCTGAAAGCTACATACAGGTTTTGGAGCAACATATGGTGCCATCCAAGCAACGCCTTTTTCATGGACGCCCCTGCTTATTTCAGCAAGACGATGCCAAGCTAATGATTATTTGCAATAAAAAAAAAAAATAGTTTCTCAGTTCGAACATTAAATATCTTGTCTTTGCAGTATATCCAATAGAATATAACTTGAAAAGGATTTGCAAATCATTGTATTCTGTTTTTATATACGAATTTACACAATGAGCCACACATCGAGTATACTGTAATTACAACACAATGCACCCACGCCTACCATTATCACATTTGAAGTTGTCCCTGCAGTCGATCGGTGCCAGCTTGCACTCTGTGGAGGGATAACAGGGCCTCTCCTCAGTCAGCTCCACACTGCAAGGGGAACCACCGAACTGGGATGGAGTTTGGACTGACCTCGTCCGTAACTATAACGACAATAGAAGCACTTCATCGCAAGATATAGACAGAATTTCACTCTAAAAAAAAAAGCAAATATGCAAGTTGTTTTATTTGCTTGCAGTTCTTCTCGCCTGTTTCTTGGCACAGGGGGAGCAGTCCGACCAGGGCCCGAACTCCGTCAGCAAACAATTGATGGGACAAGCCTGCACATTACAAGCGCGCCGATCATGTCTCTCGCACAGCTGAGGACAGCTGCTCTTCCAGTAATAGTCGTCATATTTAATCTCCCTGTCAAAACGAATCACATTCAGCAGCTGCTGGAATCCTCTGATCACATTTTGGTTTTAAACGCTTCAAAATAACCTGATGTAAGTAATTGGGTCGTGGTGTGTTTGTGTCTCACCTGTGTCTGTGTTGTGTGCCGTGGTTGCAGGTCCTCGAGCAGGCAGACCACGGGCTCCAAGGGTAGCGATCGCAAAAACAAGACAGGCCGGCTGATATGAAGTTTAGGAACTGGAGCAGCCAAAATAAACGAGTGGGACGAGCCATCGAGCCAATTCCAACCCAAAAGTTGGAAGAACTGAAGAAAAATGGTAGTTTTTGTTCAAACAAAACTCTAATAAATACAAAACCCCAAAACCAGTGAAGTTGGCTTGTTGTGTAAATCGTAAATAAAAACAGAATAAAATGATTTGCTAATTATTTTCAACTTATATTCAATTGAATGGACTGCAAAGACAAGATATTTAATGTTCGAACTGAGAAACTTAATTTTTTTTTGCAAATAATCATTAACTTAGAATTTAATGGCAGCAACACATTGCAAAAAAGTTGGCATTTTTACCACTGTGTTACATGGCCTTTCCTTTTAACAACATTCAGTAAACGTTTTGGAACTGAGGAGACCAATTTTTGAAGCTTTTCAGGTGGAATTCCTTCCCATTCTTGCTTGATGTACAGCTTAAGTTGTTCAACAGTCCGGGGGTCTCCGTTGTGGTATTTTAGGCTTCATAATGCACCACACATTTTCAATGGGAGACAGGTCTGGACTACAGGCAGGCCAGTCTAGTACCCGCACTCTTTTACTATGAAGCCACGCTGTTTTAACACGTGGCTTGGCATTGTCTTGCTGAAATAAGCAGGGGCGTCCATGATAACGATGCTTGGCTGCCAACACAATTTGCTCACGCATTTGTTCACAAAGTGGTGACCATCGCCCCATCCTTGTTTGTGAATGTTATTTTCCACTTTGCATCAGTCCATCTTAGATGAGCTCGGGCCCAGCTAAGCCGGCAGCGTTTCTGGGTGTTGTTGATAATTGGCTTTCACTTTCCATAGTAGAGTTTTAACTTGCACTTACAGATGTAGCGACCAGCTGTACTTACTGACAGTGGTTTTCTGAAGTGTTCCTGAGCCCATGTGGTGATATCCTTTACACACTGATGTCGCTTTTTGATGCAGTACCGCCTGAGGGATCGAAGGTCCGTAATATCATCGCTTACGTGCAGTGATTTCTCCAGATTCTCTGAACCTTTTGATGATATTACAGACCTTAGATGGTGAAATCCCTAAATTCCTTGCAATAGCTTGTTGAGAAATGTTGTTCTTAAACTGTTGGACAATTTGCTCACGCATTTGTTCACAAAGTGGTGACCCTCGCCCCATCCTTGTTTGTGAATGACTGAGCATTTCACGGAAGCTGCTTTTATACCCAATCATGGCACCCACCTGTTCCCAATTAGCCTGTTCACCTGTGAGATGTTCCGAATAAGTGTTTGATGAGCATTCCTCAACTTTCTCAGTCTTTTTTGCTACTTGTGTCAGCTTTTTTGAAACATGTTGCAGGCATCAAATTCCAAATGAACTAATATTTGCATAAAAATAACAACGTTTTCCAGTTGGAACATTAAGTATCTTGTCTTTGCAGTCTATTCAATTGGATATAGGTTGAAAAGGATTTCATTGTATTCTGTTTTTATTTACGATTTACACAATGTGCCAACTTCACTGGTTTTGGGTTTTGTATTTTATCCCAACTGGCCTGTTCAGGTTGTCTTAGAAGACATTTTGGCCTCTCATCCAAAAAGGCATCATCATTGACAGCTCTAGAAACTTTAAAGCTGTCATATCTTGTGTTTTATGCTCTCTCAACCAAGAAGGCTTCATTAGTGCACATTCAAAGACCAGATGGGACAACTTTAGATGAAGACTAGATCTGTCCTTTGTGCTTTATGCTCTCCCCTGAAGAGGTGCATCACTTGGAATATTCTGAACAAGGTAATAGGAAAAACATCTGGGCCTACAAACCCACCAAGCCATTTTATCAATGAGGATAATAAGATGATAACAAATATGAATGAAGTGGCAAACGGATTCAATTCTTTTTTTTGTGAATGTTGGACCCAAATTGGCAGAGAGTATTGGAAAACATAAAGATATACAGAGTGGATGGAGAGGGGGAAGCAAAGTGCTACAGTCCATGCTTCTAGGACAGGGGTCGGCAACCCAAAATGTTGAAAGAGCCATATTGGACCAAAAATACAAAAACAAATTTGTCTGGAGCCGCAAAAAATTAAAAGCCATATTACATACAGATAGTGTGTCATGGGATATAAATTGAATTAAGAGGACTTAAAGGAAACTAAATGACCTCAAATATAGCTACAAATGAGGCATAATGATGCAATATGTACATATCGCTAGCCTAAATAGCATGTTAGCATCGATTAGCTTGGAGTCATGCAGTGACCAAATATGTCTGATTAGCACTCCACACAAGTCAATAACATCAACAAAACTCACCTTTGTGCCTTCATGCACAACGTTAAAAGTTTGGTGGACAAAATGAGACAGAAAAAGAAGTGGCATAAAACACGTCATAGGAAGTCGGAGAAAGTTATACATGTAAACAAACTAAGGTGAGTTCAAGGACCGCCAAAATTAGTAGGACAAAACGGCGCTCGCCAAATACTCGAATCAGTGAAGCATGTTTAATATAAACAGTGTGCTTTATAACAATTAGGGAGGTTTGTGTCATGTTTGTCCTCCTACAGAAACCATACTAAAACAAAACTTTTTTTTCCCCCCCCTCATCTTTTTCCATTTTTCATACATTTTGAAAAAGCTCCAGAGAGCCACTAGGGCGGCGCTAAAGAGCCGCATGCGGCTCTAGAGCCGCGGGTTGCCGACCCCCGTTCTAGGAGATGTTAGTGAAAATGAAATTGTATCGGTGGTAACAAAACTGAAAAATAAGACATCAACAGACAGTGATGGTATAGACATGATAATTGTAAAAAAAGACTATTGACTGTATCATCAAACCTCTTTGTTATATTTTTAATCTTTCTTTTCAAACAGGGACCTTTCCAAATAAAATGAAGGTAGCAAAGGTAATTCCACTCTTTAAAACGGGAGATAAACATAGATTCACTAATTACAGACCAGTGTCACTACTGTCACAATTTTCTAAAATAATTGAAAAAATATTTGTAAAAAAATTAGATAGTTTTATTGAAAAGAACATGCTGTTGAGTGAGAGCCAGTATGGATTCCGGACCAATAGATCCACTGCTTCAGCTGTAATGAATATAATTGAGGATATAGCAACAGCAACTGATAATAAGAAATACACTATAGGGGTATTTATCGATCTTAAAAAAGCATTTGATACTATAGATCAGGGGTGTCAAACGTACGGCCCAAGGGCCGGATCAGGCCCGCGAACAGGATTTATCCGGCCCGCGGGATGAGTTTGCAAAGTATAAAAATGTACCTGAAATGTTTGAATGAAAGAAACTGCTGTTCTAAATGTGTCCACTAGATGTCACAATAGCAATTATTTGTATCTTTGTAGATCATGCTACATATGTACAAAATAAACCACATTAGTACATCAGTCGAGGAAAGTGATCAAACTACATAAATAACATCCTGTAATTTGATTTTGATATACTTATTTTTATCTTGATAGATTGAACATTAACACCAATGATGAACATTATCACATCATTTATTCAGAAAATATAGATAATGACAAATAAATTATTAACCGCAACATGTATGTGTAAAATAAAAACCTAACAACATTATGATTTGTACATTTGTGCTTGTTCTATTTTTAAACAAAGAAAACAACCTGAAGTTGTCTTTATTTTTAAGTTATCGTGCCGTGATTTTACCAGTCCGGCCCACTTGGGAGTAGATTTTTCTCCGTGTGGCCCCCCATCTAAAATGACTTTGACACCCCTGCTATAGATCATTCTATATTATTGTCCAAGTTGTATTCATTTGGTGTGAGAGGAGTAGTTTTAGACTGGCTAAGAAGTTATTTAGATAATAGACAAGAGTTTGTGGATTTTATGGGTAATACATCTGAACAAATGAGGATTGAATGTGGAATTCCACAAGGTTCGGTTTTGGGACCAAAATTGTTTATTTTATATATTAATGATATATGTGAGGTATCAAAGTTATTGAAATTTGTATTATTTGCGGACGACACCAACTTTTATAGTTCGGGACACGACTTAAAAGCATTATCAAAAATTATTGAACAGGAAATGATTCAACTTAAGAGATGGTTTGATGCCAATAAATTATCATTAAATGTAGAAAAAACAAAGTTCATGATTTTTTGTAAGAGGAGAAGGGAGGAAACGATCAAATTGTCAATAAATGGAATTGATATTGAAAGGGTTTCTGAACTTAGATTTTTAGGAGTGATACTGGATGACGGTCTGACATGGAAATCTCATATTGCACATCTGCGGAAAAAGATGTCTAAGAGTATTTTTATATTAAATAAGGTAAAATATGTGTCAGATTATAGGGCAATGCGTATATTGTATTGTGCACTTATATTGCCATATATCAGCTACTGTGTGGAAGTGTGGGGGAACACATATAAGAGTAACATAAAGGCATTGTATGAACTACAGAAAAGAGCTATAAGGATTATTCATAAAGTAGATTACTTAGAACACACTAACATATTATTT
Source organism: Entelurus aequoreus (assembly GCF_033978785.1). Classification (NCBI taxonomy): domain Eukaryota; kingdom Metazoa; phylum Chordata; class Actinopteri; order Syngnathiformes; family Syngnathidae; genus Entelurus; species Entelurus aequoreus. The sequence goes on from NC_084751.1 coordinate 37,043,883, forward strand.
GTTAATTCAGGTTTATTGAAATTACAGGAGCTAGTAAAGTTACAGACATTATGTGTCATGTTTAAGGCTAAAAGCAAAACATTACCAGCAAATTTACAAAAAATGTTTGTCATCACTTCTGAGAATGAAGAGCATAGAAGAAAAGGTCATTTCCAACATCAGTATTCAAGGACAACTTTAAAACAAATGTGTATATCAGTGGTGGGGGTTAAACTATGGAATTCTCTTTACAATGAGATAAAAGATTGTAAAAATATATTCCAATTGAAAAAAATATATAAAGACAGAACAATAAAATCATATGGACAGCCATAAGTGTTTACATTTTTGCTTTATATTTATTATATTTACTTGTTTTTTGCCTGGTTTTGTATTTGTTTTGTATCATCCCGTGAGGTGTATATTACTTCTTTTGTTTTTTTGTTCGGTTTGTACTTCATGAAGTTTTGCACTTGTGTTTTTTTTTGTTTTGTTTTGTTTTGTTTTCGTTATATTTGGATGTAATTGTTGGTTCACATATCATTAAGTAAGACTACGTATTATGTGAAGGGGGCAGGAAAATATAAGATTTTTCTTCATCCTGCTCCTTCTCAGGCATTGGTGTGTAACGGTGTAACTGAATAATTGTGTTATAATTGTCTATCAAAGATGCACATCAATGAAGGAGATAAATAAAAATGAAATGAAATCAGTCCATGCTCAGAGACTGTACTCGAGACTCACACTAGAGCTGACCTATCTAGTGTTTTATGCGTTGTGCTGTCCCCGCTAGGACAGATCTAGGTTTGAATTACTGCCATCCTCCGGTGGTTAATGCTACCACATTAGCAGGCACCATCAGTTCATCCTCCAAGATGAGCTAGAACAGCTCTAGGCTCAGACAAAACCATCCTGGCTAGCAAAATGTCTTCTAAGACTATCTGAACAGTCCCGTTACGTTCAATTTAATGTCCAAACATTTTCCAATAAGGGCCTCACATTGAAAAATCCAAGCATGTTGATTTTTTATTTATTTTCAGAATCAATACAATGTACATGTTATTTCACCCTTATACAAAAAATTTTTTTTGACTTTTAGGGTTACCCTTAAGTTTAACCCTATGTGTGTGTTAGGTCAGGAAAAACACAGAGGTTATTTCAGCCCTACAAGCCTGTTTCTCAGGTTTACCTGCTCTCAGGTTTCCCTGCCCTTCAGAAAATCCCCTGAAGAGCAGTGAAACATGCGAAACAGGCTTGTAGGGATGAAATAGTCCCTGTGTTTTTGTCTATTTCTCTATGTTTAGGCTATTTCATCCCTACAAGCCTGTTTCTCAGGTTTCCCTGCTCTTCAGAAAATCCCCTGAAGAGCAGGGAAACATGCGAAACAGGCTTGTAGGGATGAAATAGTCTCTGTGTTTTTGTCTATGTTTGGGCTATTTCATCCCTACAAGCCTGTTTCTCAGGTTTCCCTGCTCTTCAGAAAATCCCCTGAGGAGCAGAGAAACATGTGAAACAGGCTTGACAAGAGCCTGTTCCTCAGGTTTCCCTGCTCTTCAGAAAATCCCCTGAAGAGCAGAGAAACATGCGAAACAGGCTTGTAGGGATGAAATAGTCTCTGTGTTGTTGTCTATGTTTGGGCTAATTCATCCCTACAAGCCTGTTTCTCAGGTTTCCCTGCTCTTCAGAAAATCCCCTCAAGAGCAGGGAAACATGCGAAACAGGTTTGTAGGGATGAAATAGTCTCTGTGTTTCTGTCTATGTTTGGGCTATTTCATCCCTACAAGCCTGTTTCTCAGGTTTCCCTGCTCTTCAGAAAATCCCCTGAAGAGCAGGGAAACATGCGAAAGAGGATTGTAGGGATGAACTAGCCCAAACATAGACAAAAACACAGAGACTATTTCATCCCTACAAGCCTGTTTCTCAGGTTTCCCTGCCCTTCAGAAAATCCCCTCAAGAGCAGGGAAACATGCAAAACAGGCTTGTAGGGATGAAATAGTCTCTGTGTTTTTTCCTGACCTAACGTATATCCCGCTCTACACCGGTATTGAGCACTGTATAAAGGATAAACCACAGAAACCTTGACTCTCTCTCTCTCTATATATATATGTGTATATATATATATATATATATATATATATGTATATATATATATATATATATATATATATATATATATATATATATATGTATATATATATAAAATACAGGCCAAAAGTTTGGACAGACCTTCTCATTTCAATGTGTTTTCTTTATTTTCATGACTATTTACATTGCAGATTGTCACTGAAGGCATCAAAACTATGGCACCTGTGAAGTGAAAACCCTTCCAGGTGACTACCTCTTGAAGCTCATCGAGAGAATGCCAAGAGTGTGCAAAGCAGTAATCGGAGCAAAGGGTGGCTCTTTTGAAGAAACTAGAATATAAAAAATGTGGTCAGTTATTTCACCTTTTTTTGTTAAGTACATAACTCCACATGTGTTCATTCATAGTTCTGATGCCTTCAGTGACAATCTACAATGCAAATAGTCATGAAAATAAAGAAAAACCCATCGAATGAGAAGGTGTGTCCAAAACGTTTGGCCTGTACTATATATATATATATATATATATATATATATATATATATATATATATATATATATATATATATATATATATATATATATATATATATATATATATATATATATATATATATTAGGGCTGTCAACAATAACAAATTTACTCATGTGATTAATCATAGAAAATCTAATAACCTTTTAATCCAAATTTAAAGGTGTTATCATTCTGATTTATAAAACATTAATCATTGTGCAGCACTAATAATAAATATATATTCACTTTACATTCCAACCCAGGCCCACATGGCAGCAAAGCAGATGTGCTAACCACATGCACCACAGTGAAATATGTATACTCTATGCAAATAAATACAAATATTGTATTTACTGCATATTAAAATCATGTATTTTAAAAAAAATGTTGGATTAAATTATACATATAGGTAACAATACACAAAGTAATAAGACAAAACATGAATGCATAGAGACACTAGCACAAAGCATTAATATAGTTTGGGAGAAAAAGACTTACCACCCACAATGACACCTCTATGTGATGTGGTCTGCACTGCAGGCAGAGCTAAATCTGAACTGAGGTTTGTGTTAACTGAGATATAAACACCCTTCCCTGGAATTCTCCCAGTACATCATAGTTTATTGGACCAAGATTCCCTCTCAGAAATCACAATTAGCTGAACCTGACAACAAAAGTCAGAACACAATGTTACATGAACCGACTGTCCTCCCCGAAGTACGGGAAGAAACACTGCGGAGTTTCCCGTCCGTGAGATGTGTTCCAGATGTTTCTTGTTGAGGTTTGGCAGCTTTGCACACTGAGGTGGGGGGGCTGAAATAACTCAAACCCAGATTTGCTCAATCCGGCTCAAGGCATTCGGAACACAAAACTCCATAAATAATTTCAATGTGCAGCCGTTCCTCGTTTATCGCTGTTAATTGGTTCTGGACATGACCGTGGTGAACAAATTCCTGTGAAGTAGAAATAATTCATTATACATTTAATATGTGCATAGCTGTAGCATAAACAATCTATTCAAGACATTCTAAACAGGGGTTTCAACATATTGACAGCTCTCGAGGCATGAAATAACACCTTTTAGTCACTGTGGAGGGGGGCGTGGCCTGCGGGCCTGCCGTGGAACGGGGTGTGCAAGGACCGGCCTCGAAAACAGAGGCAGATGAGTGGATGGCCCAGGTGGGCCTTGTTATCTAATCACCTGTCGCCTTTATTAGCAGCAGCCGGGACGAGACACGGAGTGAGAGTTGGAGTGGGAGCCAGAGAGGGAGAAAGACACGGAGCAAGAAAACACATTTTGCTGGAAAGCAAACGGCTCTCACATTTATGACAATAAAACAGTGTTGTATCCAGAATACCGGGCTCCCGTGCCAGTGTGTGGTGGTCAGGGGAACCCACGGTAGAGCACTGCCACAGTCACCTTTAATCCAATGAAATGAGCTCAAATACACCTACAAGTGAGGCATAATGATGCAATACGTACATAAAGCTAGCCTAAATAGCATGTTAGCATCGATTAGCTTGCAGTCATGCAGTGACCAAATATGCCTGATAAGCACTCCACACAAGTCAATAACATCAACAAAGCTCACCTTTGTGCATTCACGCACAGCATAAAAAGATTGGTGGACAAAATGAGACGAAGAAGGAGTGGCATAAAATATGTTGTTCTCTGGCATCGTTTAAGAAAGTTATACATGTAAACAAACTACGGTGAGTTCAAGGACCGCCAAATTTAGTAGGACAAAAAGGCCGCTCGCCAAATACTCTCATCAGAGAATCGTGTTTAATATAAACAGTGGGATTTCGAACAATTAGGGAGTTTCTCCTACAGACACCCTATGAAAACAAAAATATATTTTTCCCCCATCTTTTTCTATTTTCAAACATTTTTGAAAAAGGTTCAGGTAGCCACTAGAGCCGCAGATTGCAGACCTCCGTTCTAGAAGCAAAGGAACTTCACCCTCTCCACCAGTTGCATGATTTTGTGTTGTTGTTGTTGTTGTTTTACAGCAGACATCTCCACTGTCAAAAATTCAGACACTCACATTCTCCTTGGCTGTTAGCTCCTTCTTTGGCCCCATGTTGGTCTTAGTAGTAATGTGGGCAGTTTTGTCTAAATAAAAGCTACTGGAAATGTAATGCCAGATTGTTACAAAATGATGATTATTGCAATATAATTAAGAAACATAAATAAGACTGAAGAAGAAGATGATTCAGTTTCAGATTATATCATCCAATAAATGGGAATTCATTCAATTTAAAATTAGGGAATTTAGTATTAATTGCAGTAAAAGTAGAAAATAAAACGGAGTTATGAATGTAATTTTCTCCTAGAAGTACTGAAAGTGTTACATTCCTATACTTCTTGCTTTTCCTGGCTCTGCTTTGTCTCCCTCTAGTGGCTGTATGTGGGAGCAAAGATGGAGACACAATCAGTGCGTATACTTTTTAATCAAATGTGTAAATATTATTAATATAAAACAGAAAATTACCGAACATGAATGAATATGTATACAAAGTATAATATCAAATTTGCAAATATCAGTCATAAAATATTTACAATTTTCTCTAAAAATAACTTTACGTTCCTTTCCTTCTTAGCTTTTCCTGGCTCTGCTTTGTCTCCCTCTAGTGCAGGGGTGTCAAACTCATTTTAGATCGGGGGCCACATGGAGCAAAATCTACTCCCAAGTGGGCCGGACTGGTAGAATCACGGCACGATAACTTAAAAATAAAGACAACTTCAGATTGTTTAAAAATAGAACAAGCACATTCTGAAATTGTACAAATCATAATGTTGTTGTTTTTTTTTACAAATTACCTGTTGCGGTTAATAGTTTATATACTTTATTTGTCGTTATTTATATTTCTGAATAAATTATGTGATAATGTTCATCAGTCAACTCATTGGTGTTAATTTTTAATCTATCAAGATGAAAAAATTATATCAAAATCCAATTACAGTATATTATTTATGTAGTTTGCTCATTTTCCTCGACTGATGTACTAACATCATGTGGTTTATTTTGTACATATGTAGTGTAATCAACAAAGATACAAAGAATTGCTATTGCGACATCCAGTGGACACATTTAGAACAGCCGTTTCTTTCATTCAAAAACTTCAGGTTAATTTTTATACTTAGCAAACTCATTCCGCGGGCCAGATAGAACCTGTTCGAGGGCCTGATCCGGCCCTCGGGCCGTACGTTTGACACCCCTGCTCTAGTGGCTTGTGGTGGTAGCAAGGATGGAGACACAATCAATGTGTATACTTTCTATCAAATGTGTAAATATTATTAATATCCATCCATCCATATAAAACCAAAAATTACCTAACATGAATAAATATGTATACAAAGTATAATATCAAATTTGCAAATATCAGTCATAAAATATTTACAATTTTCACTAAAAAATAACTTTACGCTCCTTTACTTCTTTGCTTTTCCTGGCTCTGCTTTGTCTCCCTCTAGTGGCTTGATGTGGGAGCAAGGCTGGAGACACAATCAGTGCGTTCACTTTCTATCTAATGTGTAAATATTATTAATATCCATCCATATAAAAAAAGAAAATTACCTAACATGAATAAATATGTATACAAAATATAATATCAAATTTGCAAATATCAGTCATAAAAAATTTACAATTTTCACTAAAAATAACTTTACGTTAATTTCCTTCTTTGCTTATCATGGCTCTGCTTTGTCTCCCTCTAGTGGCTGGATGTGGGAGCAAGGCTGGAGACACAATCAGTGCTATCACTTTCTATCAAATGTGTAAATATTATTAATATAAAACAGAAAATTACCAAACATGAATAAATATGTATACAAAGTATAATATCAAATTTGAAATATCAGTCATAAAATATTTACAATTTTCACTAAAAAATAACTTTACGCTCCTTTACTTCTTTGCTTTTCCTGGCTCTGCTTTGTCTCCCTCTAGTGGCTTGATGTGGGAGCAAGGCTGGAGACACAATCAGTGCGTTCACTTTCTATCAAATGTGTAAATATTATTAATATCCATCCATATAAAAAAGAAAATTACCTAACATGAATACATATGTATACAAAATATAATATAAAATTTGCAAATATCAGTCATAAAACATTTACAATTTTCACTAAAAATAACTTTACGTTCCTTTCCTTCTTTGCTTTTCCTGGCTCTGCTTTGTCTCCCTCTAGTGGCTTGATGTGGGAGCAAGGCTGGAGACACAATCAGTGCGTATGCTTTCTATAAAATGTGTAAATATTATTAATATAAAACAGAAAGTTACCAAACTTGAATGAATATGTATACAATGTATAATATCAAATTTGCAAATATCAGTCATAAAATATTTACAATTTTCACTAAAAAATAACTTTACGCTCCTTTACTTCTTTGCTTATCATGGCTCTTCTTTGCCTCCCTCTAGTGGCTTGATGTGGGAGCAAGGATGGAGACACAATCAGTGCATATACTTTCTATCAAATGTGTAAATATTATTAATATCCATCCATCCATATAAAACAGAAAATTACCTAACATGAATAAATATGTACGAAGCCCCTAAAGGGACATGGGGATTTTTTTTTTTTTTTAGACATGTATCTCGTGCACACGAGAAACTATCGTAACACGTGGCTTGGCATAGTCTTGCTGAAATAAGCAGGGGCGTCCATGATAACGTTGCTTGGATGACGACATATGTGGCTCCAAAACCTGTATGTACCTTTCAGCATTAATGGTGCCTTCACAGATGTGTAAGTTAGACAAAGGAGCTACTGTTATGTTACCCATGCCTTGGGCACTAATACACCCCCTTACCATCACAGATGCTGGCTTTTGAACTTTATTTTCCTCTTGGTTCCAGAGTACAAACACATGTTGACTACCCTTGTGGACATTTAATCAACTCCTTAAAAAAACATATATATATATTTTCCCCCAGAATGATCGAAAATGCACTTGTTATATACTGTGGAGAATGCATATATGTTTAAGAGTTCTTTCTTTATTCATAGTCATGTTTAAATCCGCTAGTGTTTTTCCATTTGTACTTTTTCTAATTTTTTTTTAGGAATATGTCCGCAAGTAAACTGTGTGTGTTACCTTGAAGGCTTGCAATGTAGGAGTTGGAGTACTCCCTTATATCTTATCTGTAGTAGAACAATGAGCCTGTATTCCTTTCTGGAGAGGGTGGGGGCTGTTTGCGTATTCAAGAAGTTGTCTCTTCCTGTTTGAATGTTAAGACCATCCCGAGATGACGGTATGACTGTATTGATGTGGGCTGGTCTCCTGAAGCTTCAGTAAAACATGATAATATTCCTATTCTGTCTTGGTGGTCCTTCTTACTCTGCATATATGTCATCTTTAATTCCCTGAGAGGTAGACTGGTCGGACGCAACAACACTTAAAGACAATTAAATGCTTTCTTAACTGTATATAAAACTTTATTCACAATATAAAATGTCCTAACCTGTACATACATAGCCGTTGCTTCTCTACATTACCTGACACACTAAGTGAACGATACATGCCGTGACAAAATGATGTTATTACGCGTGAAAATAAAAAGTCCCTAATACAATCAACCTTCACAGATGACCACACAAAACATTGCATTTACATTGAGTGTGAATAGATTTATGTTCAATTGTGTTCAACCTACTTTCTGACGGAAATATACACAGTGGCCACTATAAGGAGCCCGGGGGAGAAGACTAGACACCAACAAGTCTTTTTTTTGTTTTTTTTTTCACTGGGAAAAGTTGATTTAAAAAAAAAAAAGTGATTGACTGCTGATGGAAGAGTCACCAGTAGAGATTGTTCAAACTAAATGTCATGCTCGTAAATCTTGCAGCTTGAGACATGTCATAGTCAATAGTAAAGCACTGGAGAGACCAAGTGAGCGATTACAACCATGCATCAACACTACAGGAGCCAAAACAAAGACGGACACAACGACTACAAAGGAAAAACACTTGGACTTGACGGACGTTAAAATTGAATTCCCGCTTTTGAGTATTCGACGTGACACTGACGCGCTGTTGTGTCCACAGAGGGTAACTGCTGTGGAACACACAGTATTTGTACTTGTGTGTGTAACGTGACACATAGACCACCGGCACAGTGAAACGAGAAAAATCTGATAATGCTTGTGCATAGCCCAAATATATACAGTTTAATTATATATACAGTATATACGCTAATAACAGGGTGATTAATGCAAAGATAAACTGACCTTTCTAATCCCCCCAAGAAACAGTGTATTGTATGCATGTTCGAACATAAACTGAAACTGAACAGTGTCTTGGAGGGTATAGCTTGTATCGAGAAGCACCGCCGCTTATAAATAAATACGAGCTAAATGTCTGCGGTCGTGGTGAACGATTGTGTAAAGCGAGAGGAAAAAAAAAACAAAGCCGATGCATTGATGTACAGTACATTGTGAATGTTAACCAGACACCATGCAGCAGAGTCCCGGGAAGCGTCTCTTCCGCTGTCGCACCAGCGGGTGCGGAGTCAGGTTCAGTAGGCTGCTGTCATCTGTAAGAAGAAAAGCAATAAATGGCCACAAAACAATATCCCGGAATGTTCTCAAGTGCAATCTGTGTGCCCCTGATTCAATAGGCTGGTGTAAGACTCTGATTACGGCTTGGACGTTTCCAATGATTGGATTCTTTTATGTTCATTTTTTACAGTATTGTCCCTTTGAAAAGATATATACTGCCATAAAATGTGTGTTGACATGTAAGGAGCCCACTTGTGTGAGCTACTGCAAAAATACATATATTTGTGCGAGAGTACGTTGCTAAACCTGGCCCTCCAGGCACATATAACTACTTTTCCCACGTTAATATTTGTTGTATATAATACAAAACCCAAAACCAGTGAAGTTGGCTTGTTGTGTAATTTGTAAATAAAAACAGAATACAATGATTTGCAAATCCTTTTCAAATTATATTAAATTGAATAGTCTGCAAAGACAAGATATTTAATGTTTGAACTGAGAAACTACATTTATTTTTTTTGCAAATAATCATTACCTTGGCATTGTCTTGCTGAAATAAGCAGGGGCGTCCATGATAACGTTGCTTGGATGGCAACATATGTTGCTACCAAAACCTGTATGTACCTTTCAGCATTAATGGTGCCATCACAGATGTGTAAGTTACCCATGCCTTGGGCACTAAAACACCCCCATACCATCACAGATGCTGGCTTTGAACTTTGCGCCTATAACAATCCGGATGGTTCTTTTCCTCTTTGTTCCGGAGGACATGACATCCACAGTTTCTAAAAACAATTTGAAATGTGGACTCGTCAGATCACAGAACACTTTTCCACTTTGCATCAGTCCATCTTAGATGAGCTCGGACCCAGCGAAGCCGGCGGCGTTTCTGGGTGTTGTTGATAAATGTCTGTCGCTTCGCATAGTAGAGTTTTAACTTGCACTTACAGATGTAGTGACAAACTGTAGTTACTGACAGTGGTTTTCTGAAGTGTTCCTGAGCCCATGTGGTGATATCCTTTACACACTGATGTCGCTTTTTGATGCAGTACCGCCTGAGGGATCGAAGGTCACGGGCATTCAATGTTGGTTTTCGGCAGTGATTTCTCCAGATTCTCTGAACCTTTTGATGATATTACGAACCGTAGATGGTGAAATCCCCAAATTCTTTGCAATAGCTTGTTGGAAAATGTTCTTAAACTGTTCGACAATTTGCTCACGCATTTGTTCACAAAGTGGTGACCCTCGCCCCATCCTTGTTTGTGAATGACTGAGCATTTCATGGAAGCTGCTTTTATACCCAAGCATGGCACCCACCTGTTCCCAATTAGTCTGTTCACCTGTGGGATTTTCCTAATAAGTGTTTGATAAGCATTCCTCAAATTTCTCAGTCTTTTTTGCCACTTGTGCCAGCTTTTTTGAAACATGTTGCAGGCATCAAATTCCAAATGAGCTAATATTTGCAGTTCGAACGTTAAGTATCTTGTCATCGCAGTCTATTCAATTGAATATAGGTTGAAAAGGATTTGCAAATCATTGTATTCTGTTTTTATTTACCTTTTACACAACTACCAACTTCACTGGTCTTTCTGCAAAACCAAGCTAACTAAAGACATTTCGAAAGAAGTCAAACAATTTATTGTAATAAATGGCTTTTGTATACAAAACAAAGGAGAATGAACCTCCTTCAGATAATATAATAGCTGCTAGTGTAACATTGAGTCAATTGACTTATGAGACGGCGCCCTCTTTTGGTTGGAGAGGTACATCACAATTTTTTTCCCCCACAGCAGAGATAGCCATTTAACTTAATTTAAAACAGAGAAACTAAATGCACAAATTTGCAGGAGAGCGAATACCAAACAGTGAATAGACGAGGGATTCTAAGCTATCTGAACAAAACTTTGGAAATTTTACCTTTGTGTAATAGGCGACGAAGCAAATTGGTGTTATATCGATAATACACATCATTACTAATAAATTATATATACATATTTTTAGACTATGCCGAGAGCCAATAAAAACGAGCTACGCAACGAAATGGCACTCTGGACTCCTTTGCTACAGTTTGGAAGCAATAGACACTGCTAAAAACTGCCATAAATAAAGGTAAAAGTAATAGTGTTTTAAGGAAAACTGCAAAAAACTGCCATAAATAAAGGTAAAAGTAATAGTGTTTTAAGGAAAACTGCTAAAAACTGCCATAAATAAAGGGAAAAGTGATAGTGTTTTAAGGAAAACTGCTAAAAACCGCCATAAATAAAGGTAAAAGTAATAGTGTTTTAAGGAAAACTGCTAAAAACCGCCTTAATTAAAGGTAAAAGTAATAGTGTTTTAAGGAAAACTGCTAAAAACTGCCATAAATAAAGGTAAAAGTAATAGTATTTTAAGGAAACTGCTAAAAATCACCATAATTAAAGGTATAAGTAATAGTGTTTTAAGGAAAACTGCTAAAAACCGCCATAATTAAAGGTAAAAGTATTAGTGTTTTAAGGAAAACTGCTAAAAACTGCCATAAATAAAGGTAAAAGTAACACTGTTTTAAGGAAAACTGCCAAAAACTGCCATAAATAAAGGTAAAAGTAATAGTGTTTTAAGGAAAACTGCTAAAAACCGCCATAATTAAAGGTAAAAGTAATAGTGTTTTAAGGAAAACTGCTAAAAACCGCCATAATTAAAGGTAAAAGTAATAGTATTTTAAGCAAACTGCTAAAAATCGCCATAATTAAAGGTAAAAGTAATAGTGTTTTAAGGAAAACTGCTAAAAACCGCCATAATTAAAGGTAAAAGTAATAGTATTTTAAGGAAAACTGCTAAAAACTGCCATAAATAAAGGTAAAAGTAACTGTGTTTTAAGGAAAAATGCTAAAAACTGCCATAAATAAAGGTAAAAGTAATAGTGTTTTAAGGAAAACTGCTAAAAACCGCCATAATTAAAGGTAAAACTAATAGTGTTTTAAGGAAAACTGCTAAAAACCGCCTTAATTAAAGGTAAAAATAATAATGTTTTAAGGAAAACTGCTAAAAACTGCCATAATTAAAGGTAAAAGTAATAGTGTTTTTAAGGAAAACTGCTAAAAACCGCCATAATTAAAGGGGCGGTACAGCTCGGTTGGTAGAGTGGCCGTGCCAGCAACTTGAGGGTTCCAGGTTCGATCCCCGCTTCCGCCATCCTAGTCACTGCCGTTGTGTCCTTGAGCAAGACACTTTACCCACCTGCTCCCAGTGTCACCCACACTGGTTAAAATGTAACTTAGATATTGGATTTCACTATGTAAAGCGCTTTGAGTCACTAGAGAAAAGCCCTATATAAATATAATTCACAAATTCACAAAAGTAATAGTATTTTAAGGAAAACTGCTAAAAACTGCCATAAATAAAGGTAAAAGTAATAGTATTTTAAGGAAAACTGAAGATAGCTTGTATTATATAATATTATATGTATGACCAATGACTATACATGGATGGGGGTTTTTTCTGCTTAAAAAAAGTCCAACCTGATTATAACCTCTTTTCTGTATCGAGGATGTGTATTTGGTTATGATTCTATATTTCATAAATTAAAAATTAACTGAATTTTTCTTTGTGGTGCCATTAACTACTATTTGAATTCATTCATTCAACTGTTTATCCTGTTCAGGGCGCTGGAGCCTATCCCGGCTGACTTGGTAAAAAGGCGTGGCCTGTCAACTGCTACTTGAACACGTTTGAAGTGTTTTCTGCAGATGTGCTGCAGCAGCGGTAGTTGTAAATAAGGTTTTTCGTCGCAAATATTACACACCTTGATTTTTCAGTGGCAAAGGCATTGTGTCCCTGAGTTTGCTGAGCAGGTTTCTCATCTCCTGCATATCTCTGCCAAGATATAAAAGACAAGTGTATTGAGCAGATTCTAGGTTAAAAACAGGGTCATTGGGTATAACAAACATCTTATAACACCAGCAAAAAAGCCGCTTAGACAAATGTACCTCTCTATGTTTTCAATATGGACTCCCACCAGCCACGGCTCATGATGGTAATCGATAGGAGAGGAGGAACGATCTTCCAGGATGGGAGCATCCGAACTTTCATCAACTCTAAAGTCCATCTTTGGTTCTGAGTCAGTTCCTGAAATAATTGTAATATGAAGAAAATGTCAGTAGAAATAAGGATGGATACTAGGGCGGGATCATATATTGTCCCACAAATTATTGCAGATGTCTGCAATAATTGTATATTTAATGTTTGTTTGCTTTGTGCTTCATTTTGGCGCCTGAGAATTTCTTGTTTTTGTGAACTTCAATATATTTGATTTAATGAGCAAGGTTGTTGTGTGTTCTCTGTAACCAGCATTATGGATTATTATAACTGCAATACAGTAGTGACAGACGTCTATTTTAGGCAGTATTGCTTTAAAATCACCAAACCCAAAACGAGTGAAGTTGGCACATTGTGTAAATCCCATGCCTTGGGCACTAATGCACCCCCATACCATCACAGATGCTGGCTTTTGAACTTAGGCACCTATCAAACAATCTGGAAGGTTCTTTTCCTCTTTGGTCAGGAGGACACAACATCCACAGTTTCCAAAAACTATTTCAAACGTGGACTCGTCAGACCACAGAACACTTTTCCACTTTGCATCAGTCCATCTTAGATGAGCTCGGGCCCAGCGAAGCCGGCGGCGTTTCTGGGTGTTGTTGATAAAGGGCTTTGGTTTTGCATAGTACAGTTTTTACTTGCACTTACAGATGTAGCGACCAACTGTAGTTACTGACAGTGGTTTTCTGAAGTGTTCCTGAGCCCATGTGGGGATATCCTTTACACACTGATGTCAGTTTTTGATGCAGTACCGCCTGAGGGATCGAAGGTCCGTAATATCATCGCTTACGTGCAGTGATTTCTCCAGATTCTCTGAACCTTTTGATGATATTACGGACCGTAGATGGTGGAATCCCTAAATTCCTTGCAATAGCTTGTTGAGAAATGTTGTTCTTAAACTGTTCGACAATTTGCTTATGCATTTGTTCACAAAGTGGTAGCCATCGCCCCATCCTTGTTTGTGAACATGTTGCAGGCATCAAATTCCAAATGAGCTAATATTTGCAAAAAATAACAACGTTTACCAATTTGAACGTTAAATATCTTGTCTTTACAGTCTATTCAATTGAATATAAGTTGAAAAGGATTTGCAAATCATTGTATTCTGTTTTTATTTACGATTTACACAACGTGCCAACTCTTCACTGTTTTGGGTTTTGTATATTAATGAATCAAAATTTTTTTTGTGATCTGTTAACTTTGACACCCCTAGAATTTACGTGTTTTAGTAGGATTTCAAAACTAAGCATTACTTGCGCATATTTGCTAATAGGATGATGAAAAAAACTAAACATTTTTTACATTTGAAAATCTGTCTGAAAGGTTTCTGTCATGAACTGTCCACACCAGTTCATGCCTTGTTTTGAGTTTCTTTGCTGGTATATCTGATTTTAGGAACATTAATACAAAACCTCACAATAATGTCTAATTGAATGCTAAAAACGTTATGACACACCGCCTTAAAAACAGAATGGAATTAAACAATTTTTTACTGAATGAGACACCCAGAATGTACATGAAAATAAAGAATGTGGATTTACAATATTAACTATGGACGATAAAACACTGAATATTGACAACATATGAATGTCACACCCCCTCTCGATTGACATATTTTACAATCAAGCGAAACAAAAACAAAAATGCTTCCGTGTCTGTCCCTGACACCCGCATTTCAGGCTGGCCGCTCTGGAAACACTCTGTGGAAACGCTCCCCACCCACACTGCTTGGTGCCTCGTCTGAGCTGCTGTGACTTAGATTACCATAGTAACTAGTATATCATGCAAAAGCGCAGATTCCAACCATTGAAATACTTTTTATAGTTCACGATTTGAAAACATCACTGCACATCATAATGGCAGCTACAGTTTCCATCTTAAAGATCTAAAAATATATATTTGGGAATGTCCGGCGGGCCAGATTGAAAAGCTCAACAGGTTGCATGCGGGCCTTAGGCCTTAATTTGCCCAGGTCTGTCCTAAGGAGCGGCTTGAAGATGGTCTGTAAAACGTAATCTATGCAACATTTTGACCAAAGAACCACCATTACATGTTATGTAGACCACAAGGAAATGTTTTAAATGTACACATCTTAATATGAAACCTTTAACAAAGTTCTATGGTCTCTTTTGTAACCTTTTTTTGCATATACTGTACTGTACTGTTGCCTTGTATGACGATGGTACTTTTTCTGTGAAGCTGCAGCACCCCCAGCAGGCACATTGACTTCAGCATCTCAGTGATGAACATTTCCAAGCAGCACTGCAGCTGGATGAAGAGCCGACAGATCTCTGGGTGGATCTCTCCGTCTTCTGGACTGCAAAGCGGAAAGACCAAGGATAGGGTATTAAAGTGGGTAAGAAAAACATTGTGGAAGTCGCTTCCTAGCGGTCCTACTGTTAGACACGGCACCGGAGCCAAGCGTGCAGGTTCAACAAGTTTTTAATGTTAATGTTTTTTCAACAAAAGTTTTCTCTCCTATTAGAACGTGACTTTTCAGTCCCGTCCGTATCCTCTCTCCTTTCCTGCTCCCGGCCGCTTACTGTTAAAGACAACAGATGATTAGATGAACACGTACCACCTGTGAAATCTAATCACCTGCCAGCTGTGTCTCGCCGTCAACACTGCCACGCCCCAGTCTGATGGTGCACTGTCCTCAGCACCATGGACAGAGGTGGTGACTTTTTCTCCTGCAGGCAGCGCTGACTACACCTCCCTCCACAAACATATTACCCAAATTTACACCCTTATGTCCAAAGAAATTATACAGAAAAGTATACTGATTTTTAATATTCTAATCCCAGGGTGATCAAAGATTGTGCATTAATGCAAGCACTATGGGTGGGAGGATGGGTCCAAAAATGGGATGCTCAGATGCAAGAGCAACTTGAGGGTTCCTGGTTTCGAATCCAGCTTTTAGCGTTGTGTCCTAGGGCAAAACCCTTCGCCCACCTTACTACTGATGGGTCGTGGTTAGTGCCTGGTTCCGGCATTACTGTGTGAATGTAACGTATGATGTAAAGCGCTTTTGGTATCGCGCAGGTATATTAAAGCTCTCTATAAATACACACCATTTACCAAATATCGCTAGTAGGGGTGTAACCATTACCGGTGTTAGTGACGAACTGCGGTAAAACTCCAGACTGTCAGTATTGAGCGTTTCAACTTGAGAAGGGCAAATCGATCGGTCACTGATCAGTATCCGTCAATTTCTGCAAAAAAATATGTGATCACCATTGCCGAGTGGGTAAGAAAAACAAGATGTAGAAGCATATTACCCAAATGTACGCTCTTATGTCCAAAGAAATTATACAGAAAATTATAGCGGGGCAGCAGTCTAAGCAAAGTTGCCCAAACGTCCCTGTCCCCGGCCACGTCTTCTCGTTCCACCGGGGGTAGACCGAGGCGTTCCCAGGCCAGCTGCAGGACATAGTCCCTCCAGCGTGTCCTAAGTCTGCCCCGAGGCCTCGTCCCGGCTGGGCATGCCTGAAACACCTCACCAGGGAGGCGTCCAGGAGGCATCGTGGTAGATGCTTGAGCCTCTCCCGGGTGACCAAGCTCCTCACCCTATCTCTGAGGGATCCCAGACATCCTGCGGAGGAAACTAATTTTTGCCGCTTTTGTCATTTTGGTTATTACCCAAAGCTGGTGACCATAGGTGAGGGTAGAAACATAGACTGACCGGTAAACCACAACAGACCGGTACAGTGACTGCATCACTGCCGACGCTGTCACGGCCCGAGCGCAACCAATGTCAGTGCCTAGTGGCCTTGTGGTTAGATTGTCCGCTCTGAGAACGGTAAGTTGTGAGTTCAAACCCCGGCCCAGTCTTACCAAAGACTGTAAAAATGGCACCCATTACCCCCCTGCTTGGCACTCAGCATCAAGGGTCGTAATTGGGGGTTAAATCACAAAAAATTACTCCCGGGCACGGCCACCGCTGCTGCTCACTGCTCTCCTCACCTCCCAGGGGGTGACTAAGGGTGATGGGTCAAATGCAGAGAATAATTTCGCCACACCTAGTGTGCGTGTGTGTGACAATCATTGGTACTTTAACTTTAACTTAAGCATTCATGTGTGCGCTGCGCTGGGCGCATCTTCGAGAGTGCGCCAGGCGCATGTCAGTCCGGCTGCAGCAAGCAGCTGCAATCAATCGCCAGCAATCAGCCCACCTGTCACTGATTAGAGGACCTGCCTTCATAAGCCTGCACAACCTGCTATCCCGTGCCAGAACGTAGCTACCTATTCAGTACAGTAAGCCTAATTGTCAAGCTCTATGCGCACTCTTTGTTCTCTGTGTTTTCTACCTCGTCGTGTTCATTGTCTCGTGTCCTCCTTGTTGCCTCTCTGCAGCCTGCCTTCGTTCCTCACGTCACGAGCTGTGCGTCTCGTCTCCCCGTATTCCCTCTTGTTCTCTGGCTGCTTCTTGGATCTCGACCTCCCGCCTATACACGGACACTGACGCCTCGCTATCGCCCCCGACTACCTGCCTGTCTCACGGACCTTCGAGCCAGCTTTTCCCCTCCGGGACTTCCGCCTCTTGCTCAACACTCCGGTAACACACAACAGTTAACTCACACACATAGTCGCACACATGCACACCCTTTTGACTTAGTCACACTCCATTCTCTAGTTTATTAATAGTATTATTGGTTATTTATATATATATATGGTTATATATATAAATAAATAGAGCTTATACGCCATCACTCCTGTCTGTGCCGTCTCCTTCCCTCTGTACACATAACAGACGCTGCACCTTTCCGTCTGTCAAACTCGCATTCCATTCTTCCCTCACTGGTGAACAAGACCCCGAGATACATGAACTCCTCCACTTGAGGCAGAAAGGTAATGAATGATACATCAAATTAATTTTCCTGAGTTTAATTGTTAATATAATCATGATCAACAAATTAAGGGCAAAATCATCTTGAAGCATTTGCATGAAAAATGTATCAGTCTTGGTGACACATTCCCTGCATTTACTTGGTATCGAATGCCAATCAGAATCAATGTAAAAATGAGCAGTATCCCTATTACAAGCAAGTGGTACAGTATTGATGGCATAAAGAACCGATGTCATGTGGAGCTAATGTAGCACAGACAACATTGGTCCTATTGTATCCTCGGATCAATACAACAGCAATTTCTTCTGACATTCCCATGGTGTCATACTGGTAATTGTCAGGTCTGTGCTGCTTCAAATACCCCCTTGGTATTTAATATATAATACAATATTGGACAAACGTATAACCCGGTACATACAGTATATACGGTAGGAAGTGAAAATAGAGGACAATATTGCTTTGGAACTCCTTTCTATAAGGTCAGGGTTTCCCCTGAATGGAACTGAATGCTGAATGTGGTGCTCTGCCATGGCGATATCATAGCTGCCACACCTTGAAAATTAGTTTTTTTGTAAGTGAAACAAATCAAAATAATATGATGTATTGTAGCCCTCAGAAGAAGTCACACGAAGTCTGACGCATATTTTTTTTAACTTTTATTCCCAATCTTATGATCACAAACGGCATAATTCCAACAGGTTTTACCTCTCGTGCAAACACTTTCTTCTAAGTGTTTCCCCGGACACAAAATTTGCCAATCCGCTTTCATTCAGGGACGGTGTGTTTGTGATGATGGAAAAAATGTATATTAAATCAAAACCACACGAATATAAAATATTATCACCAGCAGGTTGTTCCAATTTGAATGGATATATATAGCCTATTATTTACGCACTATGGACAAGTGCGACACAGAGAACTTTGACTTTGATCACCGAAAACAGCGCTGTCGAAACCAGATGTAAACAAGACGCACGCCATTGTCTGGAGCGTTGTCAGCATGTCTGTGATGTGGACGTACTTTAATATTTCCCAGTTAAGTGGGACGTGGAAGGACAGAAATAGTCTCTAAACACGAGAACATTTTGTAATAACACCAGAAAGTGATGCTAGATTTGTTGCTAGTCTTTTAAAATAAAGTTATTAAACGTCTCTAGACACTGGTAAACTTCTCAAAGTACATTTCACAATAAGCAGCAACAATTGAACATTTGGGAAAAAGATATAAAATTACATGTTAATTCTAATTAATAACCTATTTGTTTTTAAATGTACCGTATTTTTCGGACTATGAGTCACAGTTTTTTTCATAGTTTGGCCAGGGGTGCGACTTATACTCAGGAGCGATTTATGTGAGAAATTATTAACACATTACCGTAAAATATCAAATAATATTATTTAGCTCATTCACGTAAGAGACTAGACGTATAAGATTTCATGGGATTTAGCGATTAGGAGTGACAGATTGTTTGGTAAACGTATAGCATGTTTTATATGTTATAGTTATTCGAATGACTCTTGCCGTGATGTGTTGCGTTAACATACCAGGCACGTTCTCAGTTGGTTTTTTGTGCCTCATATGACGTACACTTATTCAGCCTGTTCACTATTCTTTATTTATTTTAAATTGCCTTTCAAATGTCTATTCTTGGTGTTGGATTTTATCAAATACATTTCCCCAAAAAATGCGACTTATACTCCAGTGCGACTTATATATGTTTTTTTCCTTCTTTATTGTGCATTTTCGGCCGGTGCGATTTATAATCCGGAGCGATTTATAGTCCGAAAAATACGGTACATAGTATAATGATAAGTGTGACCAGTCGATGGCAGTCAAACATAAGAGATACGTGTAGACTGCAATATGATGGCAACATGACTCAAGTAAACATTTTATATGTTCCATTGAAAATATACAACATTACACACAGCGCTCAAAAATCTGTCAAAATGTTTAAGTACGACTTTGGTAAGCTATGAAGCCTCACCGCTTGATGGATTGTCAGCGCATTAAACATACGAGTATAATTATGGTGTAAGGTAAGACATATTATCTGCCGTTTTGTTTCGCAATATTTTGCAAAAGCAACTTTTCTTACCTACTGATACCTGCTGATCTGTATTTGGGATCTGCATAAATCCTGAAAAAATTGCGTGCGTCCGCCTTTGTAGTCTGACTTCTTTTTCTCTATCTTCTTGTTATGGGACATTCATCCTCCGCTGTTTCCATTTCTAATATAAAGTAGTATAAAGTTCTTACTTATAGCTGTCAGTAAACTCGCCATGAAAGCACTAAAACATACCGGTGTAGTGAGTTTACATTATTCACCCAAGGAACTTTAGTTATTAGAGAGTTCCGGTCGGACGTTTTTTCACGGCACACATTTCCGGCCTTGTTGTTGTTTGCGGAGATGTTGCTCCGTTATAGATTTAAGTAAAGTCTGAATGTCATTAAAATAGTTAGTGCCATCTTTTGACACTTCTTCCACTCCCGTCCTTGCACGCTACACCGCTACAACAAAGATGACGGGGAAAAGACGCTACTGAAGGTGAGCCACATAAATAAGACCGTCCACAAAACGGCGCATCCGGAAGTGACTGTCAGAAGTGTCTTGAAGATGATCTGTAAAACATAATCTATGCAACATTTTGACCAAAGAACCACCATTACATGTTATGTAGACCACAAGGAAGGGTTTTAAATTTAGAAAAAAATTATTAATAATATGACTCCTTTAATGTGCCCTATATATGAAAAAAGCTCAAAAATAGACCATTCATCGGCAGTGCGCCTTATACTCCGGTGCGCCCTTTGGTCCGGAAAATGCGGTAATTTCCGCACTTTAAGCCACCACTCTTTGCCCCGGCTTTAAAACCTGCGCACAATACTGCGGCTGTTATGTTTTCTGGTTGGCATTGTTGGTTTAGACCCCACAATGCAGAGCAAGGAAGGCAAAGTACTGGCAAAACGTCTATCTAATTAGAAAACACAGGTAGTGCTAAACACAGCTACCCTCCAAAAAAATCACCAGGAAGTGTTTTGAATTTAGAAAAAAAAAACCTCCTTTAATGCGCACTATAATCCGGTGAGCCTTATATATGAAAAAACATTGAAAATAGACCATTCATCGGCAGTGCGCCTTATGGTCCGGAAAATACGGTATGCTATTTTGCGCAATAATTCTATTTTTATATTATTTCTACAATATGCTGCGGCCTGCGGGGTACTTAACCTCTAAAGGCTTAGTGGCCACATGCGTAGACAGCACCTTTTAGCTCTTATTTCCAAAATTGTGTACACTACTGAATTGGGGTCTTATGGCTGTTTATGTGGACACTTATACTGCCATCTGGTGGTGTCAGAGAAGTATAACATACAATGGAATTTGGAGAAAAAAAGTGTAAAACTAAGAATTAGCATGTCACGAAACATGAAGTACACGTTTGTTACTTATGGATTAAGTACATCATATCAAAAGATGATTCTTAGTTTTTATTCTAATTAGGGTCCAATAAGCCCAAATAGCAAAGAGAAATTAAAAAAAGCATGTAAACAAACAGTTTGGGCCTTAAGAGGTTTTAAAGGCCTACTGAAATGAAATGTTCTTATTTAAACGGGGATAGCAGGTCCATTCTATGTGTCATACTTGATCATTTCGCGATATTGCCATATTTTTGCTGAAAGGATTTAGTAGAGAACATCGACGATAAAGTTCGCAACTTTTGGTCGCTGATAAAAAAGCCTTGCCTGTACCGGAAGTAGCGTGACGTCACAGGTTGTGGAGCGCCTCACATCTGCACATTGTTTACAATCATGGCCACAAGCAGCGAGAGCGATTCGGACCGAGAAAGCGACGATTTCCCCATTAATTTGAGCGAGGATGAAAGATTTGTGGATAAGGAAAGTGAGAGTGAAGGACTAGAGGGCAGTGGAAGCGATTCAGATAGGGAAGATGCTGTGAGAGGCGGGTGGGACCTGATATTCAGCTGGGAATGACTACAACAGTAAATAAACACAAGACATATATATACTCTATTAGCCACAACACAACCAGGCTTACATTTAATATGCCACAAATTAATCCCACATAACAAACACCTCCCCCCTCCCGTCCATATAACCCGCCAATACAACTCAAACACCCGCACAACACACTCAATCCCACAGCCCAAAGTACTGTTCACCTCCCCAAAGTTCATACAGCACATATATTTCCCCAAAGTTACCTACGTGACATGCACATAGCGGCACGCACGTACGGACAAGCGATCAAATGTTTGGAAGCCGCAGCTGCGTACTCACGGTAGCGTGTATCCAACTCAAAGTCCTCCTGGTAAGAGTCTCTGTTGTCCCAGTTCCCCACAGGCCAATGGTAAAGCTTGACTATCATCGTTCGGGAATGTAAACAACGAAACACCGGCTACGACGTAGTCGCTACGTGTTTGTGTTGCTGCAGCCGGCCGCTAATACACCGCTTCCCACCTACTACTTTCTTCTTTGCTATCTCCATTGTTCATTAAACAAATTGCAAAAGATTCACCAACACAGAAGTCCAGAATACTGTGGAATTTTGCGATGAAAACAGACGACTTAATAGCTGGCCACAATGGTGTCCCAAAATTTCCGCTACAATCCGTGACGTAACGCGCAAACGTCATCATACCGAGACGTTTTCAGCAGGATATTTCGCGTGAAATTTAAAATTGCATTTTACCAATCTAACCCGGCCGTATTGGCACGTGTTGCAATGTTAAGATTTAATCATTGATATATAAACTATATCAGACTGAGTGGTCGGTAGTAGTGGGTTTCAGTAGGCCTTTAAAAGACCAACTGCCGTCCGCAAATGGCCCCCCGCGCCGCGCTTTGGACACGCCGAGTCCAGAAACAATGTTAAACATTTTGTATTATGACATAAACACAAACAGCCCTGCCGCTACACACAAAAAAATACACTTGATTATGAATGTTATGGTGGATTCCTGTCATGGCTTACCCAGACACGGCAATGAGGGCGAGGTTCTGGTGCGCAGCCCGGGCCATGGAGCATCCTTTGGCTCTGGTGTAGTGCATCTGAGCCCGCAGAGACGGACAGTCGGCGGACATCTCCCCGACAGAAATGACCTGTTCCCGGTACAGCGCCACCAGGGTGTTGAATTCCTGCACAGTCTAAACAAAATAGCCGTGTTTTTTTTGTTTTGTTTTTTATGTCTGCCATCACGGTACGCGAAATGGGTTCCATTTATAAGGAATCGTGAAAAAAAAAAAAAAAAAAAAAAAAAAAAAGCACTCACCATCCTGCTGCCGTCCACGGCGCTTTCCCGGTTCTCCGAATCCGCCTGTACCCCTCTCGTGATGGGCAAGACACTGCCTGCGGATCTGGGGCGCTTTTTCCGCCCGCACGGTGCGGAACTCATGCATGCAGAGCGCGCTGGTCGTCCTCGGGAGGCTCGCCGCGTCACAAAAAGACACCGACTCGGACACACCGCGCGGAGAGCCGCAGTTAGTACGTGGAACCCCCGGCTGAGGCGGACAGATGTTCCCCGGATGAGGTCCCCGCCAGCAGCTCCCTCTGCATCCCGCAGCCGAGAGGAGAGTCACCTTCAGCCGCTCCTGAAGGGCCGAGGGAGGGAGGGGGAGGGGGGAGAGAGACTCCGACGTCTTCCGCTACGCGCTCACGTGTGAGGCGGGAAACGAGTCGTCACCTTCCCGCCTGACTGTTAACCCTTCCGGTGCCAGGGCGAATACGTTAGTTAGTCCTGTACTACATCCAGGGCCGTTGCTAGGAATTCCGAGCCCCCTGAAAGAATATCGGTGTGGGCCCCACTGACTGTGGCTGGTTTATTGCACCTGATTTGTTGACTTTTTTACGATTACCCACTTTAAAAGTCAGAGTATTATTATGTAAATGTTTTATTAGTAGTTCTCTTTTAACCAGGGCCGGCCCGTGGCATAGGCCGTATAGGCCAGGGGTCGGCAACCCAAAATGTTGAAAGAGCCATATTGGACCAAAAAAACAAAAAAAATCTGTCTGGAGCCGCAAAAAATTAAAAGCCAAATTACATGTGTCATGAGATGTAAATTTAATTAAGAGGACTTAAAGGAAACTAAATTAGCTCAAATATAGCTACAAATTAGGCATAATGATGAAATATGTACATATAGCTAGCCTAAATAGCATGTTAGCATCGATTAGCTTGCAGTCATGCAGTGACCAAATATGTCTGATTAGCACTTCACACAAGTCAATAACATCAACAAAACTCACCTTTGTGCACTCACGTACAACGTTAAAAGTGTGGTGGACAAAATGAGACAGAAAAAGAAGTGGCATAAAACACGTCCTAGAAAGTCGGAGAAAGTTATGCATGTAAACAGACTATACGGTGAGTTCAAGGACCGCCAAAATAAGTAGGACAAAACGGCGCTCGCCAAATACTTGAATCAGTGAAGCATATTTAATATAAACAGTGTGATTTATAACAATTACGGAGGTTTGTGTCATGTTTGTCCTCCTACAGAAACCATACTAAAACAAAAAAATTGATTTTTTTTCCCCTCATCTTTTTCCATTCTTCATACATTTTTGAAAAATCTCCAGAGAGCCACTAGGGCGGCGCTAAAGAGCCGCATGCGGCTCTAGAGCCGCGGGTTGCCGACCCCCGGTATAGGCAAATGCTAAGGGCGCCGTTCATCAGGGGGCGCCACGCCAGTGCCACAAATGTTGGAGAAAAAAAAAAAAAAGTTGGTACTATTATTTCTAAATACAAAAAATAATCCCACGTTAATTAAAATGCAAAGTAAAGCCTATTTAATAAAAATATTATTTGTTACAACATTATACCCCCTCCTTCCCCCCGCACGGTGCGCCCCCTCCCTTCCCGTATCATGACTCTTTTTGGATGTCACCACATCAAAAAATCAACACAAGATGTCAAAACGGCCAAAACTGTCAGGTGCCCAGGGAAGAAAAAAGAGAAAAGAAGAGGAGGAGAAACGAGAAAAAGACAGAGGTAGCAGGTAGGTAACGTTAGCCTACATGAAATTATTTGTCTGTTACAGAATGTGATAGTAACCTGGCTTTTTAGCATTAAGCTAATGTTACATGATTCGGCAATTGCTAATCAATAAATAGCTGGTTCTGTTTTAACGTCGGGTTAATATTGTGGAGGGGGCTAAATTGTTATGGAAAATAATAATGTAACGTTAGGTAATTACAGTACTCACACCTTACATTCCTCAGGGACATTTGTATTAGATCCTTTAAGCAAGTGTTTTTTGTTTACATTGTTATTGCGTTCTGGTTAGCTAATGTTTGCCCTGCAGGTAATAGTCACTTTTCCACCCCTTTATATATTAGGTATAGTTGTAAGCCTAGTTGTTAAAGTGCACATCATTAATGTTAATTAAGCAATATCACATGAGAGGGAATGCTGTTTTTTAATTTGAGCACTGCTGTGATTCGGTTAAAGATAATCATAACATAACATTCTCATATAATATATTATACTGTTACTTTGCATTCTGCTATTCAGCATTTCACTGTAATGATGACAATAAATTGAATCTAATCTAATTTGCATATCAGTTAACATCATACATATATCTCCTTGGTTTTTCATCTATATTATATCATTTTATTTTATTCCTGGAATCATATGTTTTTATTATTAGACTGTAATACTTCACTGTCGATGTGGGGGGGCGCCTCCTAAAATCTTGCCTAGGACGCCAGATTGGTTAGGGCTGGGCCTGCTTTTAACTGTTTTTGTATTTAGTAATATTTATGTACACTTCTTTTTCCCCTTTTTTTGTCCCCCCCCCCAAAAAAAAAAATTTGAAAAAATTAATAATAATACAAATAATAATAAATAATGATAATTAAAAACAAATGACGGAAAAATAATAAAAGTACCTTCCTCTTCACCACTCAGTGGCCTAGTGGTTAGACTGCCTGCCCTGAGATCGGTAGGTTGTGAGTTCAAACCCCGGCCATTACCTCCCTGCTTGGCACTCATCATCAAGGGGTGGAATTGGGGGTTAAATAACCAAAAATTATTCCCGGGCGTGGTCACCGCTGCTGCTCACTGCTCCCTGCTCCCAAATGCAGAGAATAATTTCGCCACACCTAGTGTGTGTGACAACCATTGGTACTTAACTTAACAAGCAAATAGAGAATCACAATAACTGATTAAAAAGAACAAAAACATTTTTTATTTAGGCCAGGGGTGTCAAACGTGTCAAAATGAATTATCTAAGGCCCCCGGGATGATATTTGCTGTTAAACTGAGACAATAATTAAAAATGAAATTAAAATACAATTGTGAAGTTACAGCATATAGTTGTACCTAGGGTTGTACGGTATACCGGTATTAGTATAGTACCGCGATACTAATGAATCATATTCGGTACAATACAGCCTCTGAAAAGAACCGGTCCCGCACATTATGTTTATAAAGTCAGGAAATATGTTCCTGGACACATGACGTCTTTGAATATGACCAATGTATGATCCTGTAACTACTTGGTATCGGATTGATACCCAAATTTGTGGTATCATCCAAAACTAATGTAAAGCATCCTAACAACAGAAGAATAAGTGATTATTCCATTTTAACAGAAATGTAGATAGAACATGTAAAAAGAGAAAGTAAGCAGATATTAACAGTAAATGAACAAGTAGATTAATAATGAATTTTCTACCGCTTGTCCTTAATAATTTTGACAAAATGATAGAATGGAAAATGACACAATATGTTACTGCATACGTCAGCAGCTAAATTAGGAGCCTTTGTTTGCTTACTTACTACTAAAAGACAAGTTGCCTTGTATGTTCACTATTTTATTTAAGGACTAAATTGCAATAAGAAACATATGTTTAATGTACCGTAAGATTTTTTGTTAAAATATAGTCAATAATGCAATTTTTTGTGGTCCCCTTTATTTAGAAAAGTACCGAAATGTACCAAAAAGTATCGAAATAATTTTAGTACCGGTACCAAACTATTGGTATCGGGACAACACTAGTTGTACCTTTTATTGTACTGAATCATACAATCAAAGTTTTGCTGTTAAAGTAAATGACTGTAAATGTTGCTGTGAACGTAATGCAAATATCAGCTGGTACCATACTGTGATTTTTGTCATGTTCTGTGGTCTGGATTATGTTTTGTTATTTTCTGCTAGTTTTGGACTCCATAGTTCCTGTTTTTGGGCTCCCTTGTTTGGTCACCATGGCAACTCATTAGTTTCACCTGCCTCATTTGTTTGGACTCACGCACCTGTTTTAATCAAAGAGACGATTTAAGCCTTTGGTTGCCAGTTAGTCTGCCTGGCAACATTGACATTGTTCATGCTCTGTTGATGTTCATTTCTACTCTGGATTTACTCTGTTTTTGCTCTCTTGCTGATAGTTTCACGCTGATGATAATTTCATGCTCTGCTCATGCCACAGTACGTGTTGTTTGTTTTATGTGCATAGTTTACATTTAAGTGTTAGTTTTGTTCCCTGCGCCAAGTTTTGTACCTCCGCTGTGAGCGCGTTTTGTTTGTACCCTTTTTTCAGAAGAAATTAAAAATGTTCCTACCTTCAAGCCATGACTGGTCTAGTCCGATTGCATCCCGGGAAAACAATCCTCACAGTCAGCGGCGTAAAAGTCCACGTCCGGACAATTTTACACTGATTTTTGTTAGTGTAAATGATGGAACAATGTTGCAGCTAATGATACAGTACGTTTACTTGAAATGTTCAAAATATTTGATTTTGCAATTGACTGACTAATCAAAAAGAATATCAACAAAAACACAAAATGATTCAATTTTATTTCATACATGTTTTTGCACAAAATGAAGTCAATAGTGCAAATCAGGTCAACAAAATTAAAAACTAGTCTTGGTTCTCATCGAAATGATTTGGCTTTTATCCCCCAAACCCTCATGCGTGCATAGACTTTGCCTTCTGGGTTTGTAAACACAACACCGCCCACAAAACAGCGCATCCTGAAGCGACTGTCAGAAAGCGATTTGAAGATGATCTGTAAAACATAATCTATGCAACATTTTGACCAAAGAACCACCATTACATGTTGTGTAAACCACAAGGAAGGGCTTTCAATTTAGAAAAAAATCCTAATATGACCACTTTCATGCACTTTATAATCCGGTGCGCACTGTGGTCCAGAAAATACGGTATGCTGATGTTAAATAGCAGACCGCATCAAGAAATGATCTTAGATTTAAAAATAAGATTGAATCCAAAATGAAACACTGGTCACGTCTCCAAATATCACTTTGGGGTCGGGTGAAAATAGTAAAAAATAGTATACTGCCAGCAGTTAATTATATATCAAAAATGATGCCTGTCCTAATTAATAAAAGTTGGTATAAGAAAATACATACGGTGATATCACATTTTATATGGTGTGGAAAGAAGGCCAGATGATCATACTTAAGATTGTCTAGTACACAAGATAAGGGAGGACTACAATTACCAAACTTTTTACATTATTATATCTCCTTTGGTTGTGAACAAGCAAGCCACTTATTCCATTCTTCTGCAGATAAGGACTGGATCAACATAGAAACAAATCTGTTAATGAATTTGGACATTGGTGTGTGGTGTTTATATTACATTAAAAACATACCTAAGGAATTGAGGCAGAGCCCAATAGAAGTTTTAACATTCTAAAACTGTGTCAGAAAATACTTAGAATCAACCCAATTACATCTGTGAATCAACCGCTTGTGTACAATCCTAATATCACTATTAATAAAACTGTGATTAAATGGACAACATGGAAAGACAGAGGTAGGATAGGATAGGATAGGATAGGATAGGATAGGATAGGATAGGATAGGATAGGATAGGATAGGTCTTTATTGTCATTGCACAAGTACAACAAAACTTTGTTTTCAGCACAAACCCGTTCAAGATTAGACAAACAAACAGTGTACAGGGTTACAGAACAGGAACGCTGATGGGTCACCACAAGGCGCCCCGTAAAAGATGGGAAAAAGGTAAACGCTGGGGAAAGATGAGTAAAAAAATACAATCTAGACTGGGCTCCTAAGGGGGCCCAGTCTGGAGTGGGAAAAAACCTCCATAGCAAAGCACATATACATATTACAACGTACATCTCAAGATATCTAGCAACAGAGGGGAGGGAGTGGGGGGGTCATGGTTGCAGGCTGCAGCTCTCAGATGCTGCCAATCCTTCCATCACCCCTATTGGACTTGCGTCGAGGGCGTTGGATTTGGCGGTGGGGTATGTGTGTGTGGCGTATGTTTTTGTGGATGCACGTGTGTGTGTAAGCCTGCTGCGTGTCTCTGTTCCGCGGCCTTGATGTCGTGTAGCCGATAAGTCCAAAGCCAACAACAACAGGTGTGTGTCCATGAGAGACAAGAAGGGAGTTTGTTGTGTCTTTGCCGCACTGTCCTTCGGGAGAGTCTCGAAGCCAGGGAAACAATCCAAGTTAGAATGTTTTGTATACGAGTGAAAATAAAAATGTGCTTTTCACTCTAAATTGTCTATGACTGGTCCTCAAAATCCTGCGGGGCAGACAGTCCGATGTGATCCAAAATCACAAGAGTGTCCACAGTTCTTCCCGCATCCTCCAATCATTTGTGGCAGATTTGGGGTCATTTGAAGACTGCCAGCAACTTCCAATTTGTCCACAAACCAGAGCAACGCTTACTCCAGTCAGCAGATGTCCGAATAGGTAGATATCTTCACGTCCTCGACTAAAAAGGGTCGCCAAGAGTCCATCGTGTGTCCAGCAACAACCGCTCCGCCACGACAAGTAGGTTCCCCTAAACCCAAGATCTTGTCAATTTCATTGAGGCCAGTTAAATAGTTCCAATGTTGATTTGGAGAGCAGTGCAAAAAGAGGCAACAAAAGTTAAGACAAGACAAGACAAAGAAGCAAGCAGGAGAGATAAGGGAGAGGAAAGGGGAGCGTCCACCCTCGATGAGTGAAAGAGAGAAAAAAGATGGCTCTATGGCACAAACAATAACACACCTTTTCAGTGCCCCTGTCGGTGTTTTATGAAAACTATTTGTTGAATACAAAACATTCTGGCCGTGAGCGCGGAAAGAATTAGCCGCACCGTTTGTTAAGACTCAGGGTTCAAAGCACTGGAAAAAATTAGCGGGTTATAGTCCGGAAAATACCACCTGCTTGCATCATAACTGCGCACTACTTTTGCCTACGTACTCTTGTGTTGGCGTTTCACTTTTCGTTTGGTTCTGTCACCGCCTGCTGCCACCTTGTGGTTTGTATTCAGTTTTCCTTGTTGGTGCAGTTGACCTTGTTGACCTTAACTTCATTTCTCCTTCCCCTTAGAGAGTTCCTGTGTTTCCATTGTGGGCGGAGTTGTGAGACGTGCACAGCTGCTCCCAATTTACCCTGATGCTATTTAAGCAGCACCTTGGCAGCTGTGATTCCACTCCTCGGCTCTCCACTTCTGATGGCTTCCATGCTTCGTGTTTTTTGCAGCTTGTCATTCTGGCCACTCCCCGTGCCATCCAGCTTGGTGTCTACGTCGGCGGTCGCACGTCTTGCAACCCCCACCCAAGTTTGTTCTATTTTTATATATTAGTTTTTGTTTTCTCCACAGTGCCTATTTTGAGTTCTCCTTTTTGCACCGTCGCCTTTTGTTCCCTCCAGTGAGGAGCGCCTTTTTGTGAGTACACAACTTCAGTAAAGAACTGTTCAACTCACCTTTTGTCTGCATCCTTGGGTTCCTCTCAAACTGTGCTATACAGAGCTGTGACAGGTTCCAAGTCTGCACTGTTGTTTGTATGTGTTGTTTGCTTCGCTCTGTGAATTTCTAAAGACTTATTTCTTGCCTCTTTAACTGCATTTGAGATCCAAAGATACAGACCAGACATAAGACTCGCTCTCCATACAAGATGTCACTGGATGTCAAGGAACTACTCAGAATTACAAAGGATATGCTTGCTTATTAACTCGTGGGGACCACAAGAAAATTATTAGTTCCCATGTTTACCTTAACTTTACCACTCCAAATGATGACTTTGTGCTCAACTCTGCTGGTGGATCATTTCACAAGCTTTCCAGGTAATACAAGCGCAAAGCGAAATCTTGGAAATCCAGGATCCAGTTGACTTGAGTGGGTGTTGGCAAAGCCTGGTCCTGTATCAGAGAACTAGCTACATGTATCCGTGAGATCAAAAGCATGCAGTGTGAAGGAGACATTGGCAAAGTGCCAACTTCTGTCAGCCCTTACTGCATACCTCCTATCTCCTGAAAGTAAAAAGATAAGCTGACTACGGGGCACCCAAAGTGATTTATCACCCCAGCACTGGCTTGAACTCAAGACCTTCTTGTGACAATTCCTTTTTAGGTGCTTTGTCACATCTGATACACTTCACTGTATGTGCATTCATTTAATGGGGCCACACATTTACAAAACCCAAAACCAGTGAAGTTGGCACATTGTGTAAATCGTAAATAAAAACTGAATACAATGATTTGCAAAATCCTTTTCAACATATATTCAATTGAATGGACTGCAAAGACAAGCTATTTAATGTTCGAACTGAGAAAAATGTTTTTTTCTCCAAATAATCATTAACTTTGGATTTAATGGCAGCAACACATTCCAAAAAAGTTGGCACAGGGGCATTTTTACCACTGTGTTACATGGCCTTTCCTTTTAACAACACTCAGTACACATTTGGGAACTGAGGAGACCAATTTTTGAAGCTTTTCAGGTGGAATTCTTTCCCATTCTTGCTTGATGTACAGCTTAAGTTGTTCAAAAGTCCGGGGTCTCCGTTGTGGTATTTTAGGCTTCATAATGCGCCAC
This sequence comes from Entelurus aequoreus, assembly GCF_033978785.1. Taxonomy (NCBI): domain Eukaryota; kingdom Metazoa; phylum Chordata; class Actinopteri; order Syngnathiformes; family Syngnathidae; genus Entelurus; species Entelurus aequoreus. The sequence continues at coordinate 37,075,721 of NC_084751.1, forward strand.
ACATTTTCAATGGGAGACAGGTCTGGACTACAGGCAGTCCAGTCTAGTACCCGCACTCTTTTACTATGAAACCACGTTGTTGTAACACGTGCAGAATGTCGCTTGGCATTGTCTTGCTGAAATAAGCAGGGGCGTCCATGATAACGTTGCTTGGAGTGCAACATATGTTGCTCCAAAACCTGTATGAACCTTTCAGCATTAATGGTGCCTTCACAGATGTGTAAGTTACCCATGCTTTGGGCACTAATACACCCCCATACCATCACAGATGCTGACTTTTGGACTTTGCGCCTATAACAGTCCGGATGGTTATTTTCCTCTTTGTTCAGGAGGACACAATGTCCGCAGTTTCCAAAAACAATTTGACATGCGGACTCCACAGAACACTTTTCCACTTTGCATCAGTCCATCTTAGATGAGCTCGGGCCCAGTGAAGCCGGCAGCGTTTCTGGGTGTGGTTGATAAATGGCTTTGGCTTTGCATAGTAGAGTTTTAACTTGCACTTACAGATGTAGCGACGAACTGTAGTTACTGACAGTGGTTTTCTGAAGTGTTCCTGAGCCAATGTGGTGATATCCCTTACACACTGATGTCGCTTTTTGATTCAGTACAGCCTGAGGGATCGAATATCGAACATCGATTTCTCCAGATTCTCGGAACCTTTTGATGATATTACGTACCGTAGATGGTGAAATCCCTAAATTCCTTGCAATGGCTGGTTGAGAAATGTTGTTCTTAAACTGTTCGACAATTTGCTCACGCATTTGTTCACAAAGTTCCATCCTTGTTTGCGAATGTCTGAGCATTTATTGGAAGCTGCTTTTATACCCAATCATGGCACCCACCTGTTCCCAATTAGCCTCTTCACCTGTGGGATGTTCCAAATAAGTTTTTTGATGCGCATTTCTCAACTTTCTCAGTCTTTTTTTGCCACTTGTGCCAGCTTTTTTGAAACATGTTGCAGGCATCAAATTCCAAATGAGCTAATATTTGCAAAAAATAACAAAGTTTTCCAGTTCGAACATTAAATATCTTGTCTTTGCAGTCTAGTCAATTGAATATAGGTTGAAAAGGATTTGCAAATCATCGTATTCTGTTTTTATTTACGAATTAAACAATGTGTCAACTTCACTGGTTTTGGGTTTTGTATATCTTTCCTGTATGAACATTATATCTGTTTTAAATTGTCCTTTAAATGTTTGTACACTGGATAGGCTTATTGCATTCCACCGAAGAATGAACCTCATAAAATACTTTAATTGTTACCATCTCTCTGCACAACATTGATTCTCCTTGATTAAAAGCTTCCAGTATCTCTCACACATCTCCATATTTAGAAATCATACATAACCCATAATCATTCCTTACTTAAGAACCTTTTTTTTAGTTTTTCCAAGTTGTCTTTCAGTAGTGTTCCTATAAAATTATTCTCAACAAAAGAGGAGAACCACAACTTCAGAGTAAAATGTAATTTAAAACTATTGCATGCACGTTCAATACCTTTAGTGTATCAGTATGAGGAATACATTTATAGAATGAATCAAGCAAATAAGTCAAATATGATCATAATATAAACTGTTCAAAATAAAAGTGTTAAAATACTAAGAAGTTTACAATTTTAAACCTATTGAAAAATAGATTATTGTTCTCACTATTGTCATGATCTGTTGTTTCAGATCATGCCTAATCCTGAGTTTCTTGGTATTTTTCTGTGTTGTTTTAGTTTATGTCTTGCGCTCTTATTTTGTGGTTTTTCACTTCCTGATTTCTCCTTTCCTGCAGCAGTTTTACACCTACCTTTGAGCACTTTTCCCCGCACCTGCTTTCTCTTAGCAATTCGGTTTATTTTTTTTAAGTTGAGTCTGAGCCACCAGTGTTGGTCTTGTTATTAAAAAGATGAAAAAAGACTATTGGAGAACATTTTGTGATTATATAAATAGAACTACTCCATTAGGCCAGGTGTGGGGAATGATCAAGAACATGTCAGGGATCGAGGTGAACATAAACATCATGTGATGAAAGAAGGGACACAGTGTGTGGTATAAAATTAAGAAACAGCAGAACTTTTAACAAAAACATTTGTTAGAATGCACAGCAGTGATAATTTGAGAAGTGAAGAAAAACAAAAAGAGAGAAGAAACAATTACCAGTAATTGAAATGACTGAAGATAAGAGATAATGGCCTTAAAAAAGACTATAGATATGACATTTTCTTTGAATGAAATGGTTCGAACATTGAAACAGGTTAAAAATATGACCCTGGGAAAAGACCAGGTCAGTTACCAGATGATCAAAAACGTAGGTAACATTGGCAAAGAAGTGGTTTTAAAATGACATAATAGGATATATGAAGAAGGAAAATTACCAGCTGAGTGGAAAGAAGCTGTAATAATTCCAATATGCAAACCAGGAAAAGACCCGGAAGAGGCAGGTAATTATAGGCCGGTACACGTTGAAATGAGAAGTGTGACCGGTAGATGGCGGTCACACATAAGAGATACGTGTGAACTGCAATATATGTCAGAATAATTGTATGTAAGTTATCACAAAACACTTGTTTACATGAGTTCCCGGCGGGAGGACAAAAGCTGTCTTTGATCTTACCAAGCAAAAGGCTTGTAAAACTCCACTGTGTACGATGGGAAGCGACATAAAGGTATCGGTTTCTTTGATCTATTGTAATCCACAGGAAGATCTTGTCTTGACCCGAGATCTACAAAGCGGAGAGGAAGCAGGACCTGACGCAAGCTCCAGGCATCTTTTCTTTGAACTGTTTTGTGACAGAGGGCAAGGGCTGTTTACGACCCCCCTTCCTTTAGAAACAGCTGTTGCCATGTAATCAGGGAAAGTCCAAATAAAAGAGGAGGCGTGCAATCCTTTCGTCAGAGCGTGGTGGAAGACTGTGCAAGAGTACCGCCCAGACATTTCTCCTCATTGAGTTAAATTGAAGCCTGTCTCTGTTTAATTCCTTGCTTCTTGTCTGTTTAATAGATGTCATCAGTGTTTGAACCTGACAATATGACTCAAGTAAGCAACGCCAAAATTGTTGTATAAATATTTAAAAAAAAAAATATATATATATATATATATATATATATATATATATATATATATATATATATATATATATATATATATATATATATATATATGTGTATATATATATATATATATATATATATATGTATGTATATATATATATATATATATATATATATATATGTATATATATATATATATATATATATATAAAACATTACACACGGCACTCAAAAATCTATCAAAACGTTTTAGTACGACTTTGGTAAGCTATGAAGCTGCAACATACGAGTGTTATTATGGTGTGTGTATAAGGTAAGACATATTATCTGGCGTTTTGTTTTGCAATATTATGCAAAATAAACTTTTCTTACCTTCTGGTACTTGCTGATCTGTATTTGGGATCTGCATAAGTCCCCAAAATTTGGCGCGCTTCCGCCTTTGTAGTCCGTGCCGACCCGTAGTCCATAAGCTTCTTCTTTTTCTCTATCTTCTTGTTATGGGACATTCATCCTCTGCTGTTGCCATTTCTAATATAAAGTAGTGTAAAGTTCTTACTTATATCTGTCAGTAAACCTCGCCATGAAAGCGCTAAAACGTACCGGTGTAGTGAGTTTACATTATTCACCCAAGGAACTTTAGTTATTAGAGTTCTGGTCGGACGTTTTTTCACGAGACACATTTCTGGCCTTGTTGTTGCACTAGTGAGCCACAGATGAGAAGATGCTGCTCTGTTATTGGTTTAAGTAAAGTCTGAATGTCATTAAAACATCTGCCGAGGACTGCATATGGAAGTTAGCCTTGGCTATACAATCAGGCACATTTACATATTATTTGTTCATCAATGTGCATTGTCCCGCATGTAAGCAAGACATAACAAACATAACAAATGGTGATTCCTGTTATACATTTATTATTTATTAACACGCTTATTGGTGTGTTCTAGTGGGACAGGGGGAAGTGAGGTCAGAGAAAATGCAGTTGTTTATAAATTATTTAATTTTTCTGTGCGGTCCACAAGCAAGACCGGTATAGCGGTCAGTGGTTGTGGGTTACTGCTGTTGCACACTCTTGTTCATGGCGGTATGCTGTTAAACTGAGAGAATGATTACAATAAAAATACAATTGTGCAATTACAGCATATTGTAACTTTATTGTAATTAACCATAAAATCTAAGTGTTGCTGTTAAAGTAAATGACTTTAAATGTTACCGTCAAAGTAACGCCAATATCATGGTTTTACAATGACTTTTGTTACAGTGTAAATGATGGAGCAATGCTGCAGCTAATGATACAGTACTTTTACTTGAAATGTTCAAAAGTTTTGCAATAAATGACTAATCAAAAATAACAAACAAAAACACAAAAATGATTCACTTTTATTCCATACATGTTTTTTGCACAAAATTAAGTCGGCAAATTTGGTCAACAAATTTAAAAACTAGTCTTGGTTCTCATTTAAATGATTTGGCTTTTATCCCCAGCCAAAACCCTCATATGTGCATATAGACTTTCCCTTCTGGGTTTGTAAACACAATACCAATATGTATAAACAATGTAACATTACACCTAAAAACCACACAGAAACATAGAAAAGGACTTAATTCTGATTCGACCTGATACTGCAGATACTATAGATATCAGGGACGTGCACATGATTATAGAGGGGCAGGGGCTCAAAGTCAGAAAAGGGCAGGAACATTTTTTTTTGGTCCTTTACACAATATGGAAATTAATGTAAAATTAAATTTGCTAATAGGAAGCTAACTACTTAGCTGTGTGTCCTTTGTAGGTAAAAGTGATTGCCATTTCTTTTGTGTCAACAAATTATTGTCATAATGAGTTAATTCATATTATCATAGGCTTGGAAGACATGAAAAGCAACAAAACACTGGTTTATTATTAGGCTATTTATTGTTAAAGATAAGCACTTTAATATTGAACATTGAACAGTGCAACATGAACTTTGAAAAAAAATACAAAAATAAATACCCAAATGGAAAAAACTTAAATGTGAAAATCTGTCCTTCTTCCCTTAACTTGATGAAAACACCATCAAGTTGTAACTTATGGTCTTTCTCACTTAATGCTCACACTAAACAACTGAAATGCAATACAGGGCCAAAAATATGGACCAGGGGCCAGTAGAGGGCTGTAGGATGGAGGCCACCCATATCCAAATATGCTCCTCAATGTAAATTCAGGGCTTCCATGAAATGCTGTGAAATCATCAATTTTAGCCATGCATTAAGAGGTCTGTACCCTTAGCTGCTTCCTGGCGCTCCTTCTCCTTCCTTTTCTGTATCCTTTCTTTTTTGGCATTGTGCTGCAGGCATAATCAACATGAATCAAGTTTAAATACAGATGGTAATATTCCTAACAGATAACCTACGTCTTATATCCCCAGAATGCTGAAATTATTATTATTATTATTATTAATAATAATAATAATTATTATTATTATTATTATCATTATTATTATTGTTATTATTGTTATTATTATCATTATTATTATTATTATTTTGTTAACCCACACAGTAATAGCAAAGTCACAATAAACCTTATATCTAAACCTCTACTGTGAGAGAAATGTGATCCGCCGTAAACACAGTGCATTTTATTTTGAAAATTAACCCGGTGTTTTATTTTGTATTTTGTACACTACTTCCTGTCCCGCACGATCCGCTCTGCTCTGTGCGGAATTGATGTGCCGTGCTCAATTGATGCGCCGTGCTCCGACGTCCGGCAAAAACAGAAGCTGACACATTGAATAATAGAATAATACAGCGTTTTTCTGAAATATTACCCATATTAGATGCTGAATAAGTGGACGACGACTAGACCATAACATAACTCACAGGTTCAAGTTGCTCCACTGTCAGGTCTCCGGCTCAGGGGCGCAGTTGGCTCTCTCTCCTCTCACTTACTCACTCACTCGCCCTCTCGCTCTCTCTCCGGCGAAAGCGGCAGGCTCAAACAACCCGTATTACAAGAAAACGTGGAGTTTTTGTTTTTTGTTTTTTTTGTACATCCCTGACAGGAATTTATTAGTGTACACTAATAAACGAATGTGACAGTAACGCGGGTTGGGCGACTTGAAGGCGGATCCGTTTAGGAGTCTTCTGCTGTGTGGGGTTGTTTAAAAAAAAAAAAAAAAAAAAAACACACACACAGAGGCAGAGGGCACTTTTTAAGACAAGGCAAAAAAGGGCAGGGGCTCAAGCACCCATAGGGCCCTATGTGTGCACGTGCCTGATAGATATGGATTAGAGATGCGCGGATAGGCAATTATTTCATCCGCAACCGCATCACAAAAGTCGTCATCCACCCGCCATCCACCCGAACTAACATTTGATCAAAACCACAACCGCCCGCCACCCGCCACCCACCCGTTGTTATATATCTAATATAGATGATGCAAGGCATTAGTGAGGTTAGAAAGCTTTTGCCTGTTAAAAAAAGGAGACTGATCCAATGCAGCAGAGACATTCAATGCGTGCCACGCATTAATATCTCTTGGCCACGCATTAGAGGCTAAGAGATATTAATGCTTGATAATATTATTTATCATTATTATAATATTATTGTAATTTCCATTAAGAAAGTGTTGACTATTATTGTTTTTTTTCCCCCCTGGTCTTTAGTATTCCTTTTTTAGTTTGTCGCGTACCACGTTTGCTGCCGGCGGTGCCATCTTTTTATTTTTTTCTTCTTCTGCTGTTGTGTTTTGTTGTGGTGTGCTGTGTCACGCCAAATTTCTTCCCCCTACAAAAACCTCCCCCCCGCCCCCCTCATTTACTTCTGTGGTCATGTTTCCTCTTACGTCATTGACAGCGATCGATAGCACTTCGGCTTTGACTGCCCGTCGCTGGAAGGATACTTCGTCTTTGACAGCTGCTGGAATCTGAAGAAATCGATTATTGTTTTTTTTTGTACAGGCGCGAAACAGGACAGTCGCGCGCCGGTTAAGGACCCCCGGCAACTTTGTGACTTTATTGGACGCAGCCCCGGAAGTAAATGGGGGGGGGGGGGGATGTTTTTGTGGGGGGGAAGATATTTGGCGTGACAGCTGCAGCAGTGCCTGATGAATAATTGCCTGTTTCAAAGATTGCTGCTCGTTTTTCGTATGCGGGTAACAACATTTAACTATGTACACTACCGTTCAAAAGTTTGGGGTCACCCAAAAAATGTTGTGGAATTGCCTTCATTTCTAAGAACAAGAATAGACTGTCGCGTTTCGGATGAAAGTTCTCTTTTTCTGGCCATTTTGAGCGTTTAATTGACCCCACAAATGCGATGCTCCAGCAACTCAATCTGCTCAAAGGAAGGTCAGTTGTGTAGCTTCTGTGACGAGCTAAACTGTTTTCAGATGTGTGAACATGATTGCACAAGGGTTTTCTAATCATCAATTAGCCTTCTGAGCCAATGAGCAAACACCATTAGAACACTGGAGTGATAGTTGCTGGAAATGGGCCTCTATACACCTATGTAGATATTGCACCAAAAACCAGACATTTGCAGCTAGAATAGTCATTTACCACATTAGCAATGTATAGAGTGTACTTCTTTAAAGTTAAGACTAGTTTAAAGTTATCTTCATTGAAAAATAAGGACATTTTAATGTGACCCCAAACTTTTGAACTTTTTATTTCCGAATTGGTTCAACCGCCACCCGCCCGAATCTATTTAAAATCTAATTTTTTCGTCATGCATCCGCCCGACCCGCGGATTATCCGCGGACTCCGCGGTTGTGTCCGCAAACCGCGCATCTCTAATATGGATATAATCTACAACGGGATAACTAAAACCAGGGGTGTCAAAGTCAAGGCCGGCGGGCCCAAGTGCCTCCGGATTTTTTCAACGCAAAAAATGTGCCTTGGCTCAGAAAAGGTTGAACAACACTGCAGTAGATGATAATACATGTGGATGGCAAAGAGACAAGGACCCCCTCCCCCCCTCCCCCCCGACCCCCCTTCCACCCTGACACGCCGGTGACGCACTGCTATAAATGCCCACCATCCCTCCGCAGTGTGCGCCTCAAACTGGACTATGCGCGCTCCAAGGCGGGACTGCGCGCTCTGGGCCGACTAACCAGCGCAAAACCGCGGGCATGGAGGACGCAAACGGCACCTTCGACCTCCCTCTCAACAACACCGACGAGGAGGAGGTGAAGCTGGGCTACCAAGTCATCACCTCCGTCCTCCTCAGCGCGCTCATCCTGTGCGCAATCTTCGGCAACGCCTGCGTGGTGGCGGCCATCGCGCTGGAGCGCTCCCTGCAGAACGTGGCCAACTACCTGATCGGTTCCCTCGCCGTCACCGACCTGACGGTGTCGGTGCTGGTCCTGCCCATGGCGGCGCTGTACCAGGTGCTGAACAGGTGGACCCTGGGCCAGATCCCGTGCGACATCTTCATCTCGCTGGATGTGCTTTGCTGCACCTCGTCCATCCTGCACCTGTGCGCCATCGCCTTGGACCGCTACTGGGCCATCACGGAGCCCATAGAGTACATGAAGAAGAGGACGCCTCGGAGAGCCGCGGTTCTGATCAGCGTCACTTGGTTGGTGGGGTTCTCCATCTCCGTGCCGCCCATGTTGATTATGCGCTCCACGGCGAACAGCTTGGAGGAAGACCGCAAGAACCCCAAACAGTGCAAGATCCGACAAGACCTATGGTACACTATTTATTCCACTTTTGGGGCTTTTTATATCCCATTAATGCTCATGCTGGTTCTGTACGGGCGGATATTCAAAGCGGCGCGGTTCCGCATCAGAAGAACCGTGCGTAAAAGCGAACCCAAGAAAGTGGCGCACTCCGGTTTGGCGTCGTCTTCCCCGGCGCTCTTCCACAAAAAGACTCCCAGGGAGGCGCAGAGTAAGAGCTGGAAGCGGAGCGTGGAGCCCCGGCCCATGCCGTGCGTCAACGGCGCGGTCAAACACGAAGATGGAGCGTCGCTGGAGATCATCGAGGTGCACAGCGGCCTGAGAGGCAACCTGCTGCCGGGGACGCCCAGCACCGTGCCGCTGTTCGAGAGCAGACACGAGAAAGCCACCGAGGCCAAGAGGAAGATCGCGCTGGCCCGGGAGCGCAAGACGGTGAAGACGCTGGGCATCATCATCGGGACCTTCATCCTCTGCTGGCTGCCCTTCTTCATCGTGGCCCTGGTCATGCCCTTCTGCCAGGCGCGCTGCTTCATGCCCCGCTGGCTGGCGGACGTCTTCAACTGGCTGGGCTACTCCAACTCCCTGCTCAACCCCATCATCTACGCCTACTTCAACAAGGACTTCCAGGGGGCTTTCAAGAAAATCATCAAGTGCCATTTCTGCAGACCCTAGTTCACTTTTAACGGCTAGACCAGGGGTGTCAAAGTCATTTTAGATCCGGGGGGCCACAGGGAGAAAAATCTACTCCCATGGCATGGTAACTTAAAAATAAAGACCACTTTAGATTGTTTTCTTTGTTTAAAAATAGAACAAGCACATTCTGAAAATGTACAAATCATGTTGCGGTTAATAGTATTCTATTTTTATTTGTTGTTATTTATACTTTCTGAATATATTATGTCAGGGGTGTCAAACATACGGCCCACGAACAGGTTTTATCCGGTCCGCGGGATGAGTTTGCTAACTATAAAAATGAGCCGGAATTTTTGAAGGAAAGAAACTGCAGTTCTAAATGTGCCCACTAGATGTCACAATAGCAATTCTTTGTATTTTTATAGTGAAGTGAAGTTAATTATATGTATATAGCGCTTTTCTCTAATGACTCAAAGCGCTTTACATAGTGAAACCCAATATCCAATTTACATTTAAACCAGTGTGGGTGGCACTGGGAGCAGGTGGGTAAAGTGTCTTGCCCAAGGGTACAACAGCAGTGACTAGGATGGCGGAAGCAGGAATCGAATCTGGAACCCTCAAGCCACTCTACCAACCGAGCTATGCTGCCCCTTTGTAGATGATGCTACATATGTAAAAAAATAAATGAACCACATCGACGAAAATGAGCAAACTACATAAATAACATCCTGTAATTTGATTTTGATATAATTTTTTTATCTTGATAGGTTGAAAATGAACACCAATGAGTTGACTGATGAACATTATCACATAATGCAGGGGTGTCAAACTCATTTTAGATTGGGGGCCCACATGGAGAAAAATCCACTCCCAAGTGGGGCCGGACTGGTAAAATCAAGGCACGATAACTTAAAAATAAAGACAACTTCAGATTGTTTTCTTTGTTTAAAAATAGAACTAGCACATTCTGAAAATGTACAAATCATAATGTTGTTGGGTGTTTTTTTTTACACTTACATGTTGCGGTTAATTTGTTGTTATTTATACTTTCTGAATAAATTATGTGATAATGTCAATTCTTTGGTGCTAATTTTCAATCCATCACGATAAAAAAATAATATCAAAATCAAATTACAGAATGTTATTTATGTAGTATTAAGTTGGAGTCCTTAATCTCGTTATATGCAAATATAATGACAATAAAGTCCATTTTATTCTATTCTATTCTATTTTTTTTTACATATGTAGCATCATCTACAAATATATAAATAATTGCTATTGTGACATCTAGTGGACACATTTAGAATAGCTGTTTCTTTCATTCAGAAATTTCGGCTCATTTTTATACTTAGCAAACTCATCCCGCGGTTCGGATAAAACCTGTTTGCGGGCCTGATTCGGCCCGCGGGCCGTATGTTTGACACCCCTGGGCTAGAGCATCAGGACAGGAGCAGCCCTAAACTAACCAATTTCTGCTTGAAAAAACAAAAACAATAATAAAAAAAAGACAAAGGGCATCATTTGTCATCATGCAAATATAAACAATAGACAAAGCTGTGATCCTCATCTTGTTCTGTCATGTTCAATAAAGACATGCTTTAAATCAGGGGTGTCAAACTCATTTTAGATTGGGGGCTACATGGAGAAAAATCTACTCCCAAATGGGGCCGGACTGGTAAAATCACGGCACGATAACTTAAACATAAAGACAACTTTACATTGTTTTCTTCGTTTAAAAATAGAACAAGCACATTCTGAAAATGTACAAATCATAATGTTGTTGGGTGTTTTTTTACACTTACCGTATTTTCCGCACTATAAGGCGCACCTTCAATGAATGGCCTATTTTAAAACGTTGTTCATATATAAGGCGCACCGCATTATAAGGCGCATAGAATAGACGCTACAGTAGAGGCTGGGGTTACGTTATGCATCCCGTAGTTGCGAGACCTGTTGTGGCTCAATATTGGTCCATATATAAGGCGCACCAGATTATAAGGCGCACTGTCAGCTTTTTAGAAAATTGAGGCTTTTAGGTGCGCCTTATAGTGCGGAAAATACGGTACATGTTGGGGTTAATTTGTTTTTATTTATATTTTCTGAATAAATTATGTGATAATGTTCATCATTGGTGTTCATTTTCAATCTATCACAATAAAAAAATAACATCAAAATCAAATTACAGGATGTTATTTATGTAGTTTTGATCATTTTCCTCGACTGGTGCACTAACATACGTAGCATCATCTAAAAAGATACAAATAATTGCTATTGTGACATCTAGTGGACACATTTAGAACAGCAGTTCCTTTCATTTAAATATTTCGGCTCATTTTCATACTTAGCAAACTCATCCCGCGGTTCGGATAAAACCTGTTTGCGGGCCTGATTCGGCCCGCGGGCCGTATGTTTGACACCCCTGGGCTAGAGCATCAGGACAGGAGCAGCCCTAAACTAACCAATTTCTGCTTGAAAAAACAAAAACAATAATAAAAAAAAGACAAAGGGCATCATTTGTCATCATGCAAATATAAACAATAGACAAAGCTGTGATCCTCATCTTGTTCTGTCATGTTCAATAAAGACATGCTTTAAATCAGGGGTGTCAAACTCATTTTAGATCGGGGGCTACATGGAGAAAAATCTACTCCCAAGTGGGGCCGGACTGGTAAAATCACGGCACGATAACTTAAACATAAAGACAACTTTACATTGTTTTCTTCGTTTAAAAATAGAACAAGCACATTCTGAAAATGTACAAATCATAATGTTGTTGGGTGTTTTTTTACACTTACCGTATTTTCCGCACTATAAGGCGCACCTTCAATGAATGGCCTATTTTAAAACTTTGTTCATATATAAGGCGCACCGCATTATAAGGCGCATAGAATAGACGCTACAGTAGAGGCTGGGGTTACGTTATGCATCCCGTAGTTGCGAGACCTGTTGTGGCTCAATATTGGTCCATATATAAGGCGCACCAGATTATAAGGCGCACTGTCAGCTTTTTAGAAAATTGAGGCTTTTAGGTGCGCCTTATAGTGCGGAAAATACGGTACATGTTGAGGTTAATTTGTTTTTATTTATATTTTCTGAATAAATTATGTGATAATGTTCATCATTGAGGTTCATTTTCAATCTATCACAATAAAAAAAATAACATCAAATCAAATTACAGGATGTTATTTATGTAGTTTTGATCATTTTCCTCGACTGGTGCACTAACATACATAGCATCATCTAAAAAGATACAAATAATTGCTATTGTGACATCTAGTGGACACATTTAGAACAGCAGTTCCTTTCATTTAAATATTTCGGCTCATTTTCATACTTAGCAAACTCATCCCGCGGTTCGGATAAAACCTGTTTGCGGGCCTGAATCGGCCCACGGGCCGTATGTTTGACACCCCTGGGCTAGAGCATCAGGACAGGAGCAGCCCTAAACTAACCAATTTCTGCTTGAAAAAACAAAACCATTAAAAAAAAAAAGACAAGAGGCATCATTTGTCATCATGCAAATATGAACAATAGATAAAGCTGTGATCCTCATCTTGTTCTGTCATGTTCAATAAAGACATGCTTTAAATCAGGGGTGTCAAACTCATTTTAGATCGGGGGCCATATTGAGAAAAATCACGAGTTTGCTAAGTAAAAAAATGTACCAACATTTTTGAATGAAAAAAAACTGCAGTTCTAAATGTGTCCACTAGATGTCACAATAGCAATTATTTGTATCTTTGTAGATGATGCTACATATGTAAAATACATCAATAAATAAACCACATGATGTTAGTGCATTTGATTTTGATATTATTTTGTTATCTTGATAGGTTGAAAATGAACACCAATGAGTTGACTGATGAACATTATCACATAATGCAGGGGTGTCAAACTCATTTTAGATGGGGGGCCACATGGAGAAAAATATACTCCCAAGTGGGCCGGACTGGTAAAATCAAGGCACGATAACTTAAAAATAAAGACAACTTTAGATTGTTTTCTTTGTTTAAAAATAGAACAAGCACATTTTGAAAATATACAAATCATAATGTTGTTGGGTGTTTTTTTACACTTACATGTTGCGGTTAATTTGTTGTTATTTATACTTTCTGAATAAATTATGTGATAATGTTCATCAGTCAACTCATTGGTGTTAATTTTCAATCTATCACGATAAAAAAATAGTATCAAAATCAAATTACAGGATGTTATTTATGTAGTTTGCTCATTTTGGTCAACTGGTGCACTAACATGTGGTTTATTTTATTTTTTTACATATGTAGCATCATCTACAAAGATATAAATAATTGCTATTGTGACATCTAGTGGACACATTTAGAACAGCAGTTTCCTTTCATTCAATAATTTCGGCTCATTTTTATACTTAGCTAACTCATCCCGCGGGCCGGATAAAACCTGTTCGGGGCCTGATTCGGCCCTCGGGCCGTACGTTTGACTCCCCTGGGCTAGAGCATCATGACAGGAGCAGCCCTAAACTAACCAATTTCTGCTTGAAACAACAAAAACAATTTAAAAAAAAAGACGAGGGGCATCATTTGTCATCATGCAAATATGAATAATAGATAAAGCTGTGATCCTCATCTTGTTCTGTCAGGTTCAATAAAGACATGCTTTAAATACTGCACCTAAAAAATGCTTTTAATATTTCTAACTTTTTAATTAGTCAGTTGACATTAAAAATGGTTATTTATTTTAACCTTTGTTGTTGGATGGATGGATATTCCATATAAAAACCATCATTAAATCTGCATTAAATCTGCATGTGAGCACATATTCATGGATTTATTAGTTAGAAAATATTAGAGCATTTGAAAATAAATATAATTTTAATTTTTTTATTTAGTTAAATATTTTACTTATTTTTAGCCCTTGACTATGCAATATTATCTTAATTTTAGCATGAATAATTATATTTAAACATGTTAAAATTGAACAAATATCTATTCAAATAAGATATTTTTGGTTTTCTCCTCAAGAAAATCTTGTTTAAAGATTCTGTTTTAAACGTTGTATTTAGTTAATTATAGTTCACATTCACTTTGAGTTTGTAAAGCTAAATGTTGTTTTTCAAGGTCTCTATTTCACTCCCTGCAAGATATTGTTTATTACTAAAAACATGGCCGCAAAGCAGTCTACACTGCATATTGTTTGCATTTGCCATGATTTTAATGTTTTAAGAGCTACTTACCTGTTTTTAGCCATTGACTTTGCAACATTATCTTCATTTTAGCATGAATAATTTATATTGTGTCTAGTTTGAAAATGTTAAAATTGAGAAAATAACTAGATAATTATAGTTTTCCCCTCAACAAAATCATGTTTAAAGATTCTGCAACATCCAGAGATTGCTAAATTAAAAAATTGCAAGTTTAATAATGCTGCGTTCAGAATAAAATAAAAGTTCTGCTGATTTCAAGGTATCCAAATTAATTTAGGATGTTTTATCAAGTAAAATTAACAAACTGCATGGGCAGATAATTTCCCTGTAGTTTTTAATATTCTGTTTCCCTAAAATCTAGTCTATTTAAAATATTAGAGTATTTGAAAATACATTTTTTTTAAAAATGTATCATTTAGTTAAATATTTTACTTATTTTTAGCAATTGACTTTGCAACATTATCTTAATTTTAGCATGAATAATTATATTCTGTCTAGTTTAAACATGTTAAAATTGAACAAATACCTATTCAAATAACATATTTTTGGTTTTCTCCTCAATAAAATCTTGTTTAAAGATTCTGCAACATCCAGAGATTGCTAAATTCAAAAATTACAAGTTTAATAATGCTTGATTTCAGAATAAAATAAAAGTTCTGCTTATTTCCAGATATACAAATTAATTTAGGATGTTTTATCAAGTAAAATTAACAAGCTGCATGGACAAATCATTTCCCTGTAGTTTTTAATATTCTGTTTCCCTAAAATCTAGTCTTTTTATCTCATATTTTGTCAGCTCATTTTTGTAGTGTACAAATTACTCAGAAATTAAAATGAAGATATCCATTTTTCTTTCATATTTCAAGCATTTTTGTTTTTTACTTTTGTCACTGTAGTTCCACATCAGAAGAAATTCACACATTTATAAATAGTGTGATTCCTCAAAAGGAGCAAACATAAAATACGCAGAAAGAAAACAAATTGTTCATGAAAAAAAAAGGGAAAAAAAAGTTTTTTTGTCCTTTCCCTTTGTCATGCTCAGCCTCACAAGTCTCAGCAGTGGAGGGGGACACTATGGATGCTGGAGAGGCGGTCGCCATAGCGACATATGAGAGATGCAAACTCCGGGAGCCAGAGGGGCAATTACCTGATCAAAGGCCTGGTGCAACACAGT
Source organism: Entelurus aequoreus (assembly GCF_033978785.1). Lineage (NCBI taxonomy): Eukaryota > Metazoa > Chordata > Actinopteri > Syngnathiformes > Syngnathidae > Entelurus > Entelurus aequoreus. Next base: position 37,091,411 of record NC_084751.1, read on the forward strand.
AATGCAGGGGTGTGCTTGAGTGGCCCACAGCTGGCAGCCATCACACACACAATAAACAGGTGTTATTCTTTATTTCCTATTCTTCAGTCTTCTTTTGTTTGCACGCAGCACAGAGCAATATGCCATAACTGCACTGGGAGATGGAATCCATCGTGTAGTAGTGTTTATTTCAACGCAGGTTCAACACAGAGCACCTACCTAATCTCTGCCCGTGCACCAAACCGTAGTGGTAAATAGTTTAAACTGCAATTTGTTATTATTATTATTATTGTTATCATTACTAATATTATTATTTGTGTCATTATTATTATATATTACTTCACTCTCCTCACATTTCTACGGAGCCTCTAAGGGACATGGGGGAAAAAAATTGTTATAATTCTTTTTATTATTTTTTTTTTTAGACATGTATCTCATGCGCACGAGATAGTTTCTCGTGCGCATGAGATACATGTCTAAAAAAATAATAATAATAATTTTCTCGTGCGCACAAGAATTGTTTTATACTTTTTATAAAGTTATAAAAAAAAAAAACATTTTATAATTTTTTATTAATTTTTTTTTTTAGACATGTAATTCGTGCGCACGAGATACATGTCTAAAAAAATAAAAAATAAAAAATTATACATTTTTATTTTATTTTATATTTTTTAGACATGTATCTTGTGCGCAAGAGAAACTTTCTCGAGATACTGTACATGTCTAAAAAAAAAACAAAAAAACAACCATTATACATTTTTTGTTTTTGTTTTTATAACTTTATAAAAAGTTTCTCGTGCACACGAGATAGTTTCTCGTGTGCACGAGATACATGTCTAAAAAAAATATATAAATAAATAAAAATTATAAAAAAATAAAATCCCCCCATGTCCCTTTAGGGGCTCTGTACATTTCTCTGGGGATTTAACATGCACAAATATTTCCTTTTATTGCAAGTGCATGCATTCCATTGACATTTTTTATATATATATATATATATATATATATATATATATATATATATATATATATATATATATATATATATATATATATATATATATATATATATATACATATATATATATATACCGTACATACATACATACATACATATATATATATATATATATATATATACATACATACATACATACATACATACATACATACATACATATATATATATATATATATATATATATATATATATATATATATATATATATATATATATATATATACATATATATATATAAATATATATACATATATATATATATATTCATCCATGCATTCCATTGAAAAAATGTGTATATATATATATATATATATATATATATATATATATATATACTGTAAGTGTTTCGATCAATAATGGACAATTATGGGCAGAATTGCAGGTGTTTAACGCTATGCTTCTCAGCCATTATTGAGCCAAGGCACATATTTTACATGCGAAAAATCAAATACATGTCTCATTACACACACTGTAAGGATTTACCAGTATTTCATAGTATTTTTTCCACAGTAAAATATTGTTGTAGAAGTTGCCTTCTAGTGGGTTCTGCTGATTACGTACACTTGCACGGGCGTCCGGCGTTCAGTGTTCAACAAAGTTTTATTGATCGTGAGTTGTAGCACCTTTCAGTCCTTGTCACTCTGGTTTGCTTGCTCCAACGTCTCTCCAACCAGTCTTGCTCCCGGCCGCTTCTGATAGGAACAACAGGTGATTAGATAACCAGCCCCAGCTGGGCAATCGAATCACCTGTCAGCTGTGTTTCGAAGCCGGCCCTGGCACACCCCGCTCCTGCAGCAAGCGTGCCGACCACGCCCCCCCTCCACAATTGTCATCAAAAATGAATATACCGTATTTTCCAGACCATAGGGCGCACCGGATTATAAAGCGCACTGCCGATGAGCGGGTCTAGTCAGGTTTTTTTTTTTATATACAAAAGGCGCACCGGATTATAAGGCGCATTAAAGGAGTCATATTATGATTTTTTTTCTAAATGTAAAACACTTCCTTGTGGTCTACATAACATGTGATGGTGGTTCTTTGGTCAAAATGTTGCATAGATTATGTTTTACAGATCATCTTCAAGCCGCTTTCTGACAGTCTCTTCCGGATGCGCCGTTTTGTGGGCGGTCTTATTTACGTGGCTCACCTTCGACAGCGTCTTCTCCCCGTCATCTTTGTTGTAGCGGTGTAGCGTGCAAGGACGGGAGTGGAAGAAGTGTCAAAAGATGGAGCTAACTGTTTTAATGACATTCAGACTTTACTTAAATCAATAACGGAGCAGCATCTCCTCATCCGGAAACAACAACAAGGCCAGAAATGTGTCCCGTGAAAAACCATCCTTCCGGAACTCTTTAATAACTAAAGTTCTTTGGGTGAATAATGTAAACTCACTACACCGGTATGTTTTAGCGCTTTCATGGCGAGTTTACTGAAAGATATAAGTAAGAACTTTACACTACTTTATATTAGAAATGGCAACAGCGGAGGATGAATGTCCCATAACAAGAAGAGAGAGAAAAAGAAGAAGTTTATCGACTACGTTGTCGCCACGGACTACAAAGGCGGACGTGCGAATATTTTCAGGACTTATGCAGATCCCAAATACAGATCAGCAGGTACCAAAAGGTAAAAAAGTTTCTTTTGCATAATATTGTGAAACAAAACGCCAGATAATATGTCTTACCTTATACACACACCATAATAATACTCGTATGTTTAAAGCGCCGACAATCCATCAACTTCATAGCTTCATAGCTTACCAAAGTCGTACTAAAACACTTTGATAGATTTTTGAGCGGCGTGTGTAATGTTCTATATTTTTGATTGGAACATATAAAATGTTGGTGTTGTTTACTTGAGTCATATTGCCATCATAGTGCAGTCTACACGTACCTCTTATGCTTGACTGCCATCTACTGGTCACACTTATCATTACACCATGTACTTGTCATGATCTGTGGTCTAGATCATGTTTTGTTTAGTTATGTTCTGTTTGTTTAAAACTCAGTTCCTGTTTTTTCGCTCCCTTGTTTGGTCACCATGACGACCGGTTAGTTTCACCTGTCCTCATGTGACTCACGCACCTGGCTCTAATCATGAGACTATTATTTAAGCCTGTCATTTTTAGTTAGTCGTCCTGGTGACATTGATACTCTGATTTTGCTGTTCATGCCATTGATTCATGCTCTGCCAAGTAAGTTTTGTTTCATGTCCATAGTTTCTGCCCATGTGTTAGTTTTGTTACCAGCGCCAAGTTTTGTTCCTCCGCTGTGAGCGCCTTTTGTTTGTACTCTTTTGTCGTTTATAGTAAAGTTAAATCATGTTTTTACCTGCAAGCCTTGTCCGGTCAAGTCCGTTTGCGTCTCGGGAAAACAATCCTCGCAGTAAGCTGCGTAAAGATCCTCGTCATGACAGTACTAAATAAAATTTCTTCGAGGTCCAGAATTATTCACAAGATTAGATCACAAGTGTAGATCCACCCATGGCATTTGTTTACATTGTGACGCCGGTGAGCTATTGTATCTTCCTACGGCGTGTAGCGAAGCATGTTTAGCTATTCCTCATCCTGCAGGGATGATACTTGTAAAAAAAACACACTTTATTTGTTGCCATGGAGGCGAGGATTAGTGATTTAGAGGTAGCTCTAACACTGCCGATTGCGGATGGACATTAGCCCCAAATTAGTTAGCCATGTTTTAAAACACCTCGTTCTGAGGGACTTTCAGTGTTATAACTTCACCTTTATCGTTCGTTTTTAAGCCAAAATGCGTCCGTTCTCCCTTTTCTGTCTACACACTGTGTCTGCTTGTAAGTACTCCGTGATTGTGCGCTGCCGAACATGCTCCTCTGCTCGTAAAACCAGCAGTGTCACGACATGATGAAGACACCCTATCTTGCCTGTAAAAAAAAAAAAATATGGTGAACCGGTACTTTTTAAACAGAGTATAGTACCGTTTTTGATTCATTAGTACCCCGATACTATACTAGTACCGGCAGGGGCGCCGCTAGGGATTTTGGGCCCCATGAAAAGAATCTTTACAGGGCCCCCAACACAGCGGCAACATTATAATTTCATCATCATTAGGGGCCTCTCTGGGCCCCCCTCCATCATAGGCCCCTAGAATCCGTCTCCTTTACCCCCCCTTTTCGGCGCCCCTGAGTACCGGTATACCGTGCAACCCTATTTCATTGTATATTACTTTCTTGAAACATTTTGTAAAGCATATTATTTAAAAAAAACCAAAAAAAAAACCGACAAAGAATAGTAATTCATAATACATGTTTTATAAAGCACAATGTTCAATGAATTAATTACATACACTTCATTTTCTAGATCAATAGGACACCCCAAAATTTGTACATACATTTTCCTTGAAATGCGGGGACGTGGTTGCTAAGTCAAGCTTGAGACAGCTGAAACTTTAGTTTTCAAATGTGCATTAAATCAAGGGTCAAGCATCATTGCAAAGTGCAAAGGGCAATGGTGCGATATAACTATGTGATTGCAGTAAGTGTAACTGTAAACTGATCATATTTTAATTTGTTGCGCATGAGAGAGAGAGAGAGAGAGAGAGAGAGAGAGAGAGAGAGAGAGAGAGAGAGAGAGAGAGAGAGAGAGAGAGAGAGAGAGAGAAGCAATTGTTGCAAACAAAACAAATCCAGGAACAAACCAACCACACATTATGGCATGTAAGAAGAGATTGAGCCAAAGGTTAGAACAGGCCTGGGCAATTATTTTGACTCGGTGTCAGGTTCAAACACTGATGACATCTAATAAACAGACAAGAAGCAAGGAATCATGCAGTGACAGAGTTCAATTTAGCTCATGGGGAGAACGCATGGAGCTGCACACTTAGTCACAGTCTCGCCCTACGCTATAAGGTACAGCTCCCGCCTCCCTCTATTTATTCAGGAGTTCCCCAGTCAACATCACTGAGGCCGCTCCTAAAAGGAGTGGTCACACATATCATGCAAAGCAACTCCAGTATGCACAATATGTGACGGAATGTGCTGGGGCCTTGTGATTTCGCCTTGTCTCTGCTTTGTCTGCGTGCTGTCGTCTTATCTTCGTTGAGGTCCTTGAAGTCCTTGGCTGTTAGCGGGCTAAAACAAAGATAACATCTGCGGCTGAAGCCACGCCTCAGACAAGAAGTTTTGTCCTGGCACAGATAGAAAAAGTACAGCTTGAGCACAATAGCTAATAACTATAACAACGGACTTTAAGTGTGATAACTTACACATTATTATTCTAACACTCGGGGGCCAAATTTAGAGAAAAAAATGGGTCTGGGGGCCGGTATATCTATTTAATACAAACCCTCACAATAATTTTTGATTGAATGCTAAAAACATTATGACAGACCACCTTAAAAAACGGAATAGAATTTTACATTTTATTACTGAATGAGACATCCAGAATGTACATGAAAATAAAGAATGTGGGATTTACAATATTAACTATGAACGATAAAACATTGAATATTGACAACATATGAACGTCACACCCCCTCTCCATCCACATATTTAACAATCAAGCAAAACGCAACAACAATGCAAGAAACACAAAAGAAAACACACCTACGATCTGATATATCTGATAAATTAGAACTTTGTTGTAAAAATCTCCTTCTGCATCTGTCCCTGACACCCGCAATTCAGGCTAGTTTATTTGGGAATTGCAGGCTTTCCCTTGACAAATTCCAAAAATTCCCAGATTTCCCAGAATTCCAGGTTTTCCGGGACATTTTTCCCATTAAAAATGAATTGGCCATTTTTCAAATGTCCACCATTTCCACATTTATCAACCTATTCATACAATTCCATCCTCAACATATTCCACTCATCCTGGACATTCAAACTATTATTTTTCCCAAGTTCAGATAAATTCTAGGAATTCCCATAATTCCCGTTTTTTAAAACCTTTTTTCGACCCTTTTTTCTGGCAACTACTCCTTCCACATTTTTTAACCCACTTCAACTTTTCCACCGTCAAAACATTCCTCTTAATCAGGACAAAAAAACAAAATGTTTTTTTGAACTAGAAAAATTCCCGGTTTACCCGAAATTCCAGGAATTCCTTATTACCATTTTTCAATTGAACATGTCTTCTCGACGGATTTTAAAAATTCCAACACCAACCATTTCAACTCATTCAGACCATTCAAGTTTGTTTTTTTGACCAATTTCAAAAAAATTCAGGCTTTCCCCGAAATTTCCAAATTTTGTGGAAATTCCTATTGAAATCAATGGGACATTCTTCAAAGTTCCACAACTCCCACATTTTTCATCTGATTCAAACTGTTCCAACTTCAAAACATTCAGCCTGTTCGGGAATTGTGTGCTCTACTTCAACAACTATCAAAAAAATTCCCGGATTTCCCATAATTCCTTTTTTGCACCATTCTGGAAATTCAAACTACCCTTTTTCCAAGTTCAAAAAAATTCCCCATTTTCCCGAAATTACCTAATACCATTTACTACTTCAACATTTCTTGCCCGATTTAAACAATTCCAACACCAACCAATTCAGCTCATTCAGGACATTCATGGTCCTAATCAGTTTCTGAAAACTCCGCTTTTCTCAAAATTCCCAAATTTCCAGGATTTTCCTATTGAAATGAATGGAGCATTTTTCCAAGTTGCACAATTCCCACATTTTTCAACCTATTCAAACCATTCCAACATCAACACATTCCACTCATCCTGGATATTCAAACTAACACATTCCCAAGTTCCAAACCAAAATTCCAGTTTCCTGGAAATTCAAACTCTTCAACATTCAAACCATTCCAACATTCAAACTATTCTTACATTCATACTACAGTCTGTCAGCATTTCACTTCAACTTTAGCATTGGAGCATTCAAACCTTTTTTTGACCCTTTTTTCTGGCGACTACTCCTTCCACATTTTTCAACCCACTTCAACCTTTCCACCGTCAAAACATTCCTCTTAATCAGGACAAAAAACAAAGTGTTTTTTTGAACTAGAAAAATTCCCGTTTGCCTTGAAATTCCAGGAATTCCTTAATACCATTTCTCAATTCAACAAGTCACTACTTCAACATTTCTCGACCGATTTGAAAAATTCCAACACCAACCATTTCAACTCATTCAGACCATTCAAGTTTGTTTTTTTGACCAATTTCAAAAAAATTCCCGCTTTTCCCGAAATTTCCAAATTTGGGGGAAATTCCCATTGAAATCAATGGGACATTCTTCAAAGTTCCACAACTCCCACATTTTTCATCTGATTCAAACTGTTCCAACTTCAAAACATTCAGCCTGTTCGGGAATTGTGTGCTCTACTTCAACAACTATACAAAAAAATTCCCAGATATCCCATAATTCCTTTTTTGGGGGGCATTTTCCCCATTCAAAAATGAATTGGCCATTTTTCAAACTTCAACAATTCCCACATTGTTCAACACATTCAAACCATTCCACCTTCAACACATTCCACCATTCTGGAAATTCAAACTACCCTTTTTCCAAGTTCAAAAAAATTCCCCATTTTCCCGAAATTCCCTAATACCATTTATTACTTCAACATTTCTTGCCCGATATAAACAATTCCAACACCAACCAATTCAGCTCATTCAGGACATACATGCTCCTAATCAGTTTCTGAAAATACCGCTTTTCCCAAAATTCCCAAATTTCCAGGAAGTTCCTATTGAAATGAATGGGACATTTTACCAAGTTGCACAATTCCCACATTTTTCAACCTATTCAAACCATTCCAACATCAACACATTCCACTCATCCTGGACATTCAAACTAACACATTCCCAAGTTCCAAACCAAAATTCCAGTTTTCCTGTAAATTCAAACTCTTCAACAATCAAACCATTCCAACATTCAAACTATTCTTACATTCATACTACAGTCTGTCAGCATTTCACTTCAACATCAGCATTGGAGCATTGAAACCTTTTTTGACCCTTTTTTTGACCCTTTTTTTGACCCTTTTTTTGACCCTTTTTTCTGGCGACTACTCCTTCCGCATTTTTTAACCCACTTCAACCTTTCCACCGTCAAAACATTCCTCTTAATCAGGACAAAAAACAACGTGTTTTTTTGAACTAGAAAAATTCCCGTTTGCCTTGAAATTCCAGGAATTCCTTAATACCATTTCTCAATTCAACAAGTCACTACTTCAACATTTCTCGACCGATTTGAAAAATTCCAACACCAACCATTTCAACTCATTCAGCCCATTCAAGTTTGTTTTTTTGACCAATTTCCAAAACATTCCCGCTTTTCCCGAAATTTCCAAATTTGGGGGAAATTCCCATTGAAATCAATGGGACATTCTTCAAAGTTCCACAACGCCCACATTTTTTATCTGATTCAAACTGTTCCAACTTCAAAACATTCAGCCTGTTCGGGAATTGTGTGCTCTACTTCAACAACTATCAAAAAAATTCCTGGAATTCCCATAATTCCTTTTTTTGGGGGGCATTTTCCCCATTCAAAAATGAATTGGCCATTTTTCAAATCTAACAATTCCCTCATTCTTCAACCCATTCAAACCATTCCACCTTCAACACATTCCACCATTCTGGAAATTCAAACTACCCTTTTTCCAAGTCCAAAAAAATTCCCCATTTTCCCGAAATTCCCTAATACCATTTATTACTTCAACATTTCTTGCCCGATTTAAACAATTCCAACACCAACCAATTCAGCTCATTCAGGACATTCATGTTCCTAATCAGTTTCTGAAAATCCCTCTTTTCCCAAAATTCCCAAATTTCCAGGATTTTCCTATTGAAATGAATGGAAAATGTTTCCAAGTTGCACAATTCCCACATTTTTCAACCTATTCAAACCATTCCAACATCAACACATTCCACTCATCTTGGACATTCAAACTAACACATTCCCAAGTTCCAAACCAAAATTCCAGTTTTCCTGGAAATTCAAACTCTTCAACATTCAAACCATTCCAACATTCAAACTATTCTTACATTCATACTACAGTCTGTCAGCATTTCACTTCAACTTTAGCATTGGAGCATTCAAAACTTTTTTTGACCCTTTTTTCTGGCGACTACTCCTTCCGCATTTTTTAACCCACTTCAACCTTTCCACCGTCAAAACATTCCTCTTAATCAGAACAAAAAAAAGTGTTTTTTTGAACTAGAAAAATTCCCGTTTGCCCCGAAATTCCAGGAATTCCTTAATACCATTTCTCAATTCAACATGTCACTACTTCAACATTTCTCGACCGATTTGAAAAATTCCAACACCAACCATTTCAACTCATTCAGCCCATTCAAGTTTGTTTTTTTGACCAATTTCCAAAACATTCCCGCTTTTCCCGAAATTTCCAAATTTGGGGGAAATTCCCATTGAAATCAATGGGACATTCTTCAAAGTTCCACAACTCCCACATTTTTCATCTGATTCAAATTGTTCCAACTTCAAAACATTCAACCTGTCCGGGAATTGTGTGCTCTACTTCAACAACTATCAAAAAAATTCCCGGATTTCCCATAATTCCTTTTTTTGGGGGGCATTTTCCCCATTCAAAAATGAATTGGCCATTTTTCAAACTTCAACAATTCCCACATTGTTCAACACATTCAAACCATTCCACCTTCAACACATTCCACCATTCTGGAAATTCAAACTACCCTTTTTCCAAGTTCAAAAATATTCCCCATTTTCCCGAAATTCCCTAATACCATTTACTACTTCAACATTTCTTGCCCGATTTAACCAATTCCAACATCAACCAATTCAGCTCATTTAGGACATTCATGTTCCTAATCAGTTTCTGAAAATCCCACTTTTCCCAAAATTCCCAAATTTCCAGGAAGTTCCTATTGAAATGAATGGGACATTTTACCAAGTTGCACAATTCCCACATTTTTCAACCTATTCAAACCATTCCAACATCAACACATTCCACTCATCCTGGACATTCAAACTAACACATTCCCAAGTTCCAAACCAAAATTCCAGTTTTCCTGGAAATTCAAACTCTTCAACATTCAAACTATTCCAACATTCAAACTATTCTTACATTCATACTACAGTCTGTCAGCATTTCACTTCAACTTCAGCATTGGAGCATTCACACGCAATTCCTTCAGGAATTGCCTCTTCTAGTTAATAATGAAATCCAGAGGCAAATTCATACAATTATTTGCTGGTACAAGTGGCCCTCTGATGGCAGCCATAAGTGCGATGTGGCTCTCAATGAAAACCAGTTTGACATCCCTGCCCTAATGAAAGTCGATAAAAACAGAGACAGTGCTGTTGCTTGACTGGAAGTCATGCAGTATTCCTGTCTGCCACTCAGGCTAGAGCAACGAGTGTTCAAAAAGAATGACCTTTGAATGGCTAGAGTGGCTGGAGAGCCTAGAGGGCCTGTAAGCTCCAATGCAAGAGTACACATCCACATCTGAGCAAGCTCCCCATGACAGGTGTGGGCTTGGCGGAGTGGTGTGGATCACAGGCAAAGGAAGAGTCTGTCGAGGCGGCGTTATCGGGAGTGAAGGTTCTGGTGGATGGGCAGGAGCTGGGGGAAGCGGCAACGATGTTGTACGACCTACTGGTGGTGGGCTTGGAAGTGGGGCCGTGATGACAGTCTGGACGGGGGAAGTGGTCTCTGGAATTTTCCCATTTTGAGCTGACAGCTTCCGGTACGATGAAGGATGTTTAAGGGTGTAGGTGGCCGTGTGGTAGAAGCTGTAGTACTCCAGAGCATTCCTAGCACTCGCCATCCTCAGCCTACGGAACGACAAACGGGGAAAATGTGTGTCAGGTTCAAACACTGATGACATCTATTAAACAGGACACGAAGCAATGAATCAAACAGAGACAGAATTAAATTTGGCTCAGTGAGGACAGACGCCTGGACACTGTACCCTTGCACAGTGTCTCAGCACGCTCTGGCGAAAGATTGTACGCCACCTCTTTTATTTGGACTTTCCCTGATTACATGGCAACAGCTGTTTCTAAGGGACGTGGGTCGTAAACAGCCATCAAGGCGATGGCTGTTTACGACCCACGTCCCTTAGAAACAGCTGTTGCCATGTGGTGACAGAACAGTTCAAAAGAAAAGGTCGTAAAACAGTTAAAAGAAGCGGTGCCTGGAGGGGAGTCTGGTCATGCTTCCTCTTCGCTTTTGTAGTTCTTGGGTCAAGACACTATCTGTCTGTTGATTACAATACATGAAAGAAACAGAACACCTTCATGTTGCTTCCCCCCCTACACAGTGGAGTTTTACAAGCCTTCTTCTTGGTAGGTTCAAAGACAGCTTTTGTCTTCTCGCCGGGAACGCATTTCAACACAAAGTTTTGTGATAACTTAGATACAATTATTCTAACAATGTGTCCTTTTCCTTGTTAAGTATAAATATTCCCTGCAGAATATTAAACCCCTGCAGACCCTAAAGTGATTCGATGTAAAAGTTTTACAGATATAAGACTTGCAAGACAATACATAATTTTCGGGGAAAAAACTACCTCTTTAGGACCACCCTTACTAGACATATAAAGATTAGTATTTACAACATGAATAATATATACATACTATACAAATATAATAAAGCTTGTTGTGAAAAACAAGTTGGAATTTCACAAGAAAAAGGTCACAATTTCACAAGAAAAACTTGGAATTTTGGCAGTATTATAATAAAAGTCGTAGTTTATCTCAACACAAGTCAAAATGTTACAAGAAAAATTGAACATTTGTGCAATGTTCTGATAAAAGTTGGATTTTTACTCAACAACATCGCAATTTACAAGAAAAGCATAAAATGTTGGCAATTTTATGAATAGAGTCATAATTTTACTCGACAAAAGTCACAATCAGAAAACTGTCAAATGTTGGCAATATTATAATAATAATCTGAATGTTACTTGGCAAAACTATGACAAAAGTCATGATGTCACTCAAAAAATGTCACTATTTTACAAGAACAACAAAAATGTTAATAATGTGATAAAAGTCTGAATTTTATATGACAAATGTCACAATTTTGCATTAAAATGTTATATTTATTTACATAAAAAGTAATAATTTTACGAGAAAATAGTGCAATATTTCAGTAACAGAAAGAATATGAGAAATGGTTCCCAATTTTATAAGAAAAAAGTCGACACATTGTGAGAAAAAGACTGCTAATTTATTTTTTTGTAGAATTTTTTGTTTGTAATTGGTTTTTAATCTTCATTATTTACTTCACATTATTACAGTATGTCTCTATATACATATTTATTACATATTGTTAATTAATTTTGGCCAAAGGGGGCGCATTTCAATTTTCTTACACACACTTGTTATTACATATGTTGGCCAGAGGGGGAGCACTTCACATTTTTACGCACACTTGTTATTTTCTATGTTGACCAGAGGGGGAGCACTTTTAAAACCGACACACAGTCATTTTGAAAAATCCCTCTTTTTTGGGACCACCCTCCATTTTGATAGAGTTCACCACCAGGGGTGCAAATGAGATCTCTATTTTTTGTTTTTTGTAATGTGCTGAAAGCCGATGACAAACGATTCACGGACCACAGATGGCCCCGCACTTTGGGTAACCCAGCTGTAGAAGCTAACTGTTAATGACCACGATAGACTTAGTACCGTAGTGTTTTTGTTCATCCGGAAGTTGTAAAATCAGCTGTTCACCTGGCTGGTTTTTTCGAGGATGAATAGGGACGTCTTGTTTTATCCTACATTGCTGCCTTTGCACCTGTCAATGTTTACTTTTGTATGCACATTAAATCAACAAAAAATCCTGACTTTGGAGCAATGTTCACAGACTTTAGTATTTGGCTCTCTATTAGATGCAATGGTTTTCCGTATTGGGACCATGATTTCGGTCCTAACTTGTTCACCGCTCCTAATATGGAAGGTACTTTTTCTTGTTGATGTCTCAAGTAGGGAAGAAATACAAGAAAACACACACACACACACTTCTGTATTTGTTACCTTCATGAGACCGGCGAAAAATACCTACCTCTTTAGGACCACCCTTTCTAGACAAATAAATATTTGTATTTACAACATTAATAATATATACATACTATGCAAATATATAAAAGGTAAGCTTTAGTATTTTTTTTTTTGTTGTTGAATTTTTTGTTTGTAATTGATCTTCATTATTTACTTCAAGTTATTACAGTATGTCTTTATATCATTTTTTATAATTAATTTTGGCCAAAAGGGACACATTTCAATTTCTTACACACACTTGTTACTACATATGTTGGCCAGAGGGGAGCACTTCAAATTTTTACACACACTTGTTATTTCCTATGTTGACCAGAAGGGGAGCACTTTTAAAACCGACAAACAGTCTATTTGAAAAATCCCTCCTTTTTGGTGTAATGTACATACAGGTTTTGGAGCAACATATGTTGCCATTCAGGCAATGTCTTTTTCATGGACGCCCCTGCTTATTTAAGCAAGACAATGCCAAGCCACGTGTTACAACAGCGTGGCTTCATAGTAAAAGAGTGCGGGTACTAGACTGGCCTGCCTGTAGTCCAGACCTGCGTCCCATTGAAAATTTGTGGCGAATTATGAAGCCTAAAATACCACAACAGAGACCCCGGACTGTTGAACAACTTAAGCTGTACATCAAGCAAGAATGGGAAATAATTCCACCTGAAAAGCTTCAAAAATTGGTCTCCTCAGTTCCCAAACGTTTACTGAATGTTGTTAAAAGGAAAGGCCATGTAACACAGTGGTAAAAATGCCCCTGTGATATTTTTTTGCAATGTGTTGCTGCCATTAAATTCTGAGTTAATGATTATTTGCAAAAAATAAATAGTTTCTCAGTTCGAACATTAAATATCTTGTCTTTGCAGGCTATTCAATTGAATATAAGTTGAAAAGGATTTGCAAATCATTGTATTCTGTTTTTATTTACAATTTACACAACGTGCCAACTTCACTGGTTTTGGGTTTTGTATTATACAACGTTTATGCAAGCTTTAAGTATAACATACTCTTTATTTATGTATTTATCATGCAATGTGTGTTAGTGTTATCCTAGTACTCATTTTGACTCTTAACAATGAATTAATTTTCTACCATCTGTCCTTATTTATGACCAACTAATGCTCTGTCAACAATACTCCTGATTGATTGATTGAGTTGTTTATTCTTTATTATTCAATAAGCCGACACATCTTTCCTCTGTTTCTTAAAAAATGGTAACCTGGTGCACATTACGGACAGGAAGTGAATAAACTATCATTATTTGATGTTGAACGGTGTAACTGTAAACATGTGACGTTTCTCAATGTAAGCTTGTTTTTGCAAGAAACTAAGCCATTACTATTACTATTTGTAAAAGGAGGATTAAAACAAAACAAAAAGACAGGTATTTGCATATTTCATTCCAAAGCAGAGACAGGCGTACCTTGCAGTTCCAAGAGCCTGCTGGTCATACACACCTGTGTCTTATTTGTAGGAGTCTGTAGAGGAGTAGGAGGATGACAGCGCCAGCCAAAGTCATCAGAAGCACCACCACCCTGGGATCCAAGCTCCAGCATGATTTCCCAGCTTCTTTGGCCGAGCTGCAGAGCCTGGGGGGCTGTGGTGTTTGCATGGGTCCGTCCATCTCTGTTTTTTTTTTTTTTTTTTGGGTCTTGGCCAGCAACTGGCTGGATTTCGTAAGCACACCTGCCTCAGAGTGGGGAGGGATCAGGACGGGAGAGCCTCACGACCAGGCTTGATCAACAGAGTCCAGCGGCAACCATGTTGAGGAGACTGTCAAATGTCGAAATAAAGTTTCACAAACAACGTCAATGGCTACAACGTGTTAGTAATCCGTTTCAAAAGGTCTGACAAAGACCTTTTGAAACCATATAAAATCATTTATATAATTATTTTTATACAAACCCCGAAACCAGTGAAGTTGGCACGTTGTGTAAATGGTAAACAAAAACAGAATACAATGATTTGCAAATCCTTTTCAACTTATATTTAATTGAATAGACTGCAAAGACAAGATACTTAATGTTGGAACTGAGAAACTATTTTTTTTTTGCAAATAATCATTAACTTAGAATTTAATGGCAGCAACAAAAAAGTTGCCACAGAGTACTGTGTTACATGGCCTTTCCTTTTAACAACACTCAGTAAACGTTTGGGAACTGAGGAGACCAATTTTTGAAGTTTTTCAGGTGGAATTCTTTCCCATTCTTGCTTGATGTACAGCTTAAGTTGTTCAACAGTCCGGGGTCTCCGTTGTGGTATTTTAGGCTTCTTATTGTGCCACACATTTTCAATGGGAGACATTTTCATTGGGGGTGGAGGGTAGCGGGGGGTGTATATTGTAGCGTCCCGGAAGAGTCAGTGCTGCAAGGGGTTCTGGGTATTTGTTCTGTTGTGTTTATGTTGTGTTACGGTGCGGATGTTCTCCCGAAATGTGTTTGTCATTCTTGTTTGGTGTGGGTTCACAGTGTGGCGCATATTTGTAACAGTGTTAAAGTTGTTTATACGGACACCCTCAGTGTGACCTGTATGGCTGTTGACCAAGTATGCGTTGCATTCACTTGTGTGTTTGAAAAGCCGTAGATATTATGTGACTGAGCCGGCATGCAAAGGCAGTGCCTTTAAGGTTTATTGGCGCTCTGTACTTCTCCCTACGTCCGTGTACACAGCGGCGTTTTAAAAAGTCATACATTTTACTTTTTGAAACTGATACCGATAATTTCCGATATCACATTTTAAAGCATTTATCGGCCGATAATATCGGCAGTCCGGTATTATCGGACATCTCTAGTTATAAGGGTATTATTTTAATTCAATATCTGAGTTTTCAAAATTATGAACCATTTTTGGGTTTTTTTCTTGATGGGAATTGTATTATGGATTAATCTCATTAACAGTATTTACAATCACACATCTTATGTACGTTTGTACATGAACATATTTGAGCATGCTGTATAGAACTACTATGACCATACACGGCAGTTCTTGTATAAAAAAAAAGTCACTTGTATCTTGCTTTTGAGTATATTTTAATGGAATAAAAATAATTTTGATCAGTAGTTTGGAAAGAGTAGGACAAACCAGCAGTAAAATGTATGATTTTTAACCAACTATTGGGTCAAGGAGCATCAAATTTCCCAACCCAATAGTTGGGTTGGGAATAACCCAACGTTGTAGCGAGCATAACTCAGCTTTTGTGTCAAATAAATTAAACCCAATAGTTGGGTTATGAATCAACCAACATTAAGTTAGCATAACTCAACTTTTGGGTTAAATAATTCAACTCAAAAGTTGGGTTAAAAAAATGTACCCAAAATGTTGAGTTAAAATAACTCAAATAAGGGGCTTGTCCTATTTTGAACCAGCAGTTGGGTTAAAATTGGGTTATTTTCTAACCCAACATTTTTTTGGTGTGTGATATTAACCACAAGTTTGCATGGTTCAAATTGTTCAACCCTTTATAAGATCATTTTAACGTACATCGCCAGTTTGGATTAGTTAGTCATAGCTTGTGAAAGCACCCCAACTCCCTTTTATAAAGACATTGCATATGAAAATAGTGTTTCTTTTGTAAAAACACAAGTTTTATCCGACTAGATTAGAACTGAAAAAGTGATAGACGACTAGTACTGTTAGTTGGAAAAAAGAATGTCACTTACTTCATTGAGAGAAAAACCCTACAAGGGCACATGTGTGAGTAGCTTTCCAGGACTCCAGTAAATGCAGAATTCCAAGTGTTCTCAGCACGTCTGATTGGAAGGAATTTGGTTGAATTGAAACAACAGGAAGCCGTGCACTTCCTGAAGAGAGCACATACTTCCTATCACTATGGTTACAGGAAACTAGTCAAGGATGTTTTTTTTTTCCAGTGCACTGTATGTGTTAATGATGTAGACTGATCCAATACAATGGTAAATATATTTTTCTGAGAACCAACATCCTCTGCAGTGGGAATTGATGTTAGGCATAACATTTTCTCCCTCAAATTCCTTAACAAAAGAAATAGACCAACGACAAATGTAGAAATACCGTATTTTTCTGACTATATTTCCTGATTTCCTCAAAAATCTTATAACCCGGTGCGCCTAATGTACGGCATGATTCTGGTTGTGCTTACCGACCTCGAAGTAATTTTATTTGGTACATGGTGTAATGATAAGTGTGACCGGTAGATGGCAGTCATACATAAGAGATACGTGTAGACTGAAAGATGACGGCAGTAAACAACACCAAAACTTTAAATGTTCCATTGAGAATATAGAACGTTACACACGGCGCTCAAAAATCTGTCAAAATGTTTTTAGTACTGTTAGAATAATTATGTATATACTATCACACAAATCTTGTGCTTAAGGGCCGTTCCTTTAGTTATTATTAATTGTGCTGAAGTGGTATGTTTCTATCCAAAAGATTGCCAGCCGTCTCGTATCAGTGTTGTGTCCAGACTCGGCCTGCTGACTGCCAAGGCCGAACATCAGGTACCAGGACGCAGACAAAGCAGAGACAAGGCGATATCACCAGCGTCAACACATTTGCATTTTTGTATAATCATATATTGTGTCTAACTGGAGCTGTCGAGATTACCCCCCTTCCCTCAGCGACAGCTTCAGTGATGAAACCAGGGACCTCCCAAATAAATAGAGGAAGCACGCGGGATGGACTTTTAGAACGTAGTTTGGATCTGTAACTAGAATGCAGCCCAAAACACGTGTCTCCTTATTGAGCCAAATTGAACTCTGTCTCTGCACGATTCCTTGCTTCTCATCTGTTTAATACAGTGGTCCCCAACCTTTTTGTACTCGCGGACCGGTCAACGCTTGAAAATTTGTCCCACGGACCGGGGGTAGGGGTGGGGGTGGAGAGGGTAGTAAAAAAAAAAAATTTTTTATTTTTTTTTGTCATAAAGAAATACAATCATGTGTGCTTACGGACTGTATCCCTGCAGACTGTATTGATTTATATTGATATATAATGTATATATTGTGTTTTTTATGTTGATTTAATTAAAAAAATAAAATAAAATAAAATACAATATTTTTTATTTTTTTTTTTTTTTTTAATTTTTGTGCGGCCGCGGCCTGGTACCGGTGTTTGGGGACCACTGGTTTAATAGATGTCATCTGTGTTTGAACCTGACAAGTACGACTTTGGTAAGCTATGAAGCCGCACCGCTTGATGGATTGTCGGCGCATTAAACATACGAGTATTATTATGGTGTGTGTATAAGGATCGCAAAATGGCACCTGTTAGCAGACATATTACCTGGCGTTTTGTTTCGCAATATTATGCAAAACAAACTTTTCTTTCCTTCTGGTACCTGCTGATGTGTATTTAGAATCTGCATAAGTCCTGAAATTTTGCGCACGTCTGCCATTGCAGTCCATAGTCATAAGCTTTTCCTTTTTCTCTAACTTCTTATGTGGCATTTATCTTCCGCTGTTGCCATTTCTAATATAAAGTAGCGTAAAGTTCTTATTTATATATGTCAGTAGACTAGCTATCAAAGCGCTAAAAACTGTAAAGGGGTTTACATTATTCAGCCACGGAATTTTTATTATTAGAGATGTCCGGCGTTGATGTTGCATTATTAGGAGATGCTGCTCCGTTATTGATTGAAGTAAAGTCTGAATGTCATTAAAACAGTTAGCTCCATCTTTTGACACTTCTTCCACTCCCGTCCTTGCACGCTACAGGGTTAGAGTTAGGGTTAGGGTTGGGGTTGGGGTTGGGGTTAGGGTAGGGTTAGGGTTAGGGTTAGGTTTGGGATTGAGGTTAGGGTTAGGGTTAGGTTTGGGGTTAGGGTTAGGATAACAATAACCAATAATTACAATAACAATAATTACAATAACCCTAACCCTAACCGTACAACAAAGATGACGGGGAGAAGACGCTGCCGAAGGTGAGCCACGTAAATAAGACTGTCAGAAAGCGGCTTGAAGATGATCTGTAAAACATAATCTATGCCACATTTTGACCAAAGAACCACCATTACATGTTATGTAGACCATAAGGAAGGGTTTTCCATTCAGAAAAAAATCACAATATGACCCCTTTAATGCGCCTTATAATCCAGTGCGCCTTTTTAATGAAATTAGACCTGAATAGACCCGCTCATTTTAATCCGGTGCACCTTATGGTCCGAAAAATACGGTAATAATAATAATATAAATAAATGATATCTTCTTCTCGTTCATTTCTAAATGCACTTTAATTTCATGACACATCACAGTGAGAGGGGATTCATTTCAGGCGGTCTACACATTGAATCCAGAGAGGAGAACAAGCTGGTTAGTTCTTTATCCATGCATACTCCTATGGCCCATAGGTCAGACATTACAAAGCCTCAGCTTTGTAATGTGTGGTAGCTTCAGACATTCTGTCTTCTTGTCCATCTGGTATGGTATGGATACCTAATGTAGATTCCAGCATTTTAAGGGAAGTGAGTGTTGACATAGTCCATGGTGTAGTATTTCATTTCTCTATCACTATGCTCACTTGCTACCTGGAACTAACCAAGGGATATTGATCAATCCTTCATAAAGGAGTTGGGAGAACTGATTTAGGGCTACATAAATAATCTTTGATTAATGATTGATTTGTCTCTGGATTTAATTATTAATTGTTACTGCACGCCTTGTCCACTCCGGACAAGGCGTGCAGGTAGGAACATGGTTTAATCTTCAAAATCAAACACGTACCAAAAACAGAAAACAAGCAGAAGGAACAAGCTAAGGCTACCACTCAGCACAGGAAGCAAAGACTAGGAGACAAGAAATACTACTGTAACAGGTTGCGTGTAGCAAACAATGAAGCCAGACTGAGCGTGGCGAGAGACGTGAATAAATAGCTCTCTGATTAGTGGTCGACAACAGGTGAGTGTGGCGACCACTAACCAGAGGCAGGTGAACCCAATTAATCCCCATGGAAACTAAAACAAACCCAGAGGTGCACAAACAGGAACTCAGGGAGTCCAAAACTAACGGAAAATAGCAAAACATGATCCGGGTCACAGATCATGACAATTAATTATATAAATTGTTTTAAGTAGACTGTCTATTTTACAGTAAAAACTTCACATTACAAAATTGTACGGTAAATATAGTGTTTGTTTTTTTTTTTGTTTTTTTTTTACAACATTTTACGGTAAATGTTTTTTTTGGGGGGAGGGGGTTTACGGAAAAAGCTGGCAGCTTAGTTGCCAGAATTTTACTATTAAATTTACATTGTTTTTGTACAACATTATATTGTTAATGGAAAACAGTACAAGATATATTTTTTATTCTGGCAACTTAGCTGCCAGTTTTTGTACCGTAAAAACTAGAGATGCCCGATAATATCAAACTGCCGATATTGTCGGCCGATAAATGCTTTAAAATGTAATATCGGAAATGATCGGTATCGGTTTCAAAATTATCGGTATCGGTTTCAAAAAGTTAAATGTATGACTTTTTAAAACGCCGCTGTGTACCCTGACGTAGGGAGAAGTACAGAGCACCAATAAACCTTAAAGGCGCTGCCTTTGCGTGCCGGCCCAATCACATAATATCTACGGCTTTTCACACACATTGCATTCACTTGGTCAACAGCCATACAGGTCACACTGAGGGTGACCGTATAAACAACTTTAACACTGTTACAAATATGCGCCACACTGTGAACACACACCAAACAAGAATGACAAACACATTTCGGGAGAACATCCGCACCGTAACACAACACAAACACAACAGAACAAATACCCAGAACCCCTTGCAGCACTAACTCTTCCGGGACGCTACAATATACACCCCCCGCTACCCCCTAACCCCCCCCACACACACACACACCTCAACCCCGCCCACCTCAACCTCCACATGTCCCAAATTCCAAGCTGCTGTTTTGAGGCATGTTAAAACAAATAATGCACTTTGTGACTTCAATAATAAATATGGCAGGAAATATTTTTTTCCATAACTTGAGTTGATTTATTTTGGAAAACCTTGTTACATTGTTTAATGCATCCAGCGGGGCATCACAACAAAATTAGGCATAATAATGTATTAATTCCACGACTGTATATATCGGTATCGGTTGATATCGGAATCGGTAATTAAGAGTTGGACAATATCGGAATATCGTATATCGGCAAACAAGCCATTATCGGACATCTCTAGTAAAAACAAATGTACCGTCTTTCCAATAACAGTAATACACCGTTAAAAACAACAACCGTAGATTTTACAGTCAAAAACTGGCAGCTCAGTCAACAGAATTTTAACGCAAAGAACAGTAGTAGTTTTTTTTTTTTTCAATTTACAGTAACATGCTGTAAAGAACAATGTAAAATGTATTGTATTTTTTTATTAATTTGATGGGTAGTTTGCTGTAACATTAAGTATTTTTATTTATTTTTATCTAGACGAAAACTTGTTTGAAAAATATGATAATATACTTTAATATTTGTTGCAATAATGGATACTATTAAAGTTTAAAAAGTATGCAATTTCAAGCAGTACATATATTTTTTTCTGTCACATTGAAAAAAATCTAAATACTTTTAGCGAGAAAATTGTAATTACTTTATTCACACATATCATTTCCAGGTGTTTGCGGGCCAGATAAAATGATGTCGCGGGCCCCAGGGCCCTGAGTTTGACACCTGTGCTCTAAAAGGTACTGTTAGATAAAAGCCAACAGCTTGATGTACAAAATTGTGATATCTTCAAACCCATGTTTGATATTTGTCAGATTTGTTTATCTGAAACAAATTCTAAACCAAACCAAAGCCCTTTCAAGGTGAAAGAAAAATGTTGCTTTTGTGCCATCAATACTGGGGCAATGTCAGTGCAGGTCAACAGATGGTGCCGCTGGGGAAAGTTTGCTATCTAGTAGGGAACATATAAATGACACATTAGTCCAAAACAAGTCTCGCTCCAGTGAAAGTCCTGCTGTTCTTCATCCGCGTAATAATTTAAATTTGAGAAAAACTCTTAGCTCGCGCTCAATATCTTCAGCTGCCCTCACAATCCTCTCATATCAAAGAGCGTGATATTAAAAAGATCTGTTATCACAGGCCCAATTGTGGTTGAGGGCAGAGGTGATCTGCCCAGACAACCTGGCAGAAAATGGAACAAGGAGCGAGGCTCCCGCCTCACAATGCAGATAATGCAAGAAAGGATTGTAATTTTGATTCTTGCCACACCAACTTTTAATCATCTGTTTATCCCATTGTGTACTGTATCATTTACGAAACCCAAAACCAGTGAAGTTGGCACGTTGTGTAATATGTAAATAAAAACAGAATACAATGATTTGCAAATCCTTTTCAATTGAATAGACTGCAAAGACAAGATGTTTAATGTTCGAACTGAGAAACTAGATTTTTTTTTTGCAAATAATCATTAACTTAGAATTTAATAGCAGCAACACATTGCAAAAAAGTTGGCACAGGGGCATTTTTACCACTGTGTTACATGGCCTTTCCTTTTAACAACTCTCAGGAAACGTTTAGGAACTGAGGAGACCTATTTTTGAAGCTTTGTTCATGTTGTTAAGTTGTGGTATTTTAGGCTTCATAATGCGCCACACATTTTCAATGGGAGACAGGTCTGGACTACAGGCAGGCCAGTCTAGTACCCGCACTCTTTTACTATGAAGCCACGCTGTTGTAACACGTGGCTTGGCATTGTCTTGCTGAAATAAGCAGGGGCGTCCATGATAATGTTGCTTGGATGGCAACATATGTTGCTCCAAAACCTGTATGTACCTTTCAGCATTAATGGTGCCTTCACAGATGTGTAAGTTACCCATGCCTTGGGCACTAATACACCCCCATACCATCACAGATGCTGGCTTTTCAACTTTGCGCCTATAACAATCCGGACGGTTCTTTTCCGCTTTGGTCCGGAGGACACGACCACCACAGTTTCCAAAAACTCATCAGACCACAGAACACTTTTCCACTTTGCATCAGTCCAACTTAGATGAGCTTGGGCCCAGCGAAGCCTGTGGCGTTTCTGGGTGTTGTTGATAAATGGCTTTTGCTTTGCATAGTAGAGTTTTAACTTGCATTTACAAATGTAGCGACCAACTGTAGTTACTGACAGTGGTTTTCTGAAGTGTTCCTGAGCCCATGTGGTGATATTGTTTTCACACTGATGTACTTTTTGATGCAGTA
The DNA here is from genome assembly GCF_033978785.1 of Entelurus aequoreus. NCBI lineage: Eukaryota > Metazoa > Chordata > Actinopteri > Syngnathiformes > Syngnathidae > Entelurus > Entelurus aequoreus. The sequence goes on from NC_084751.1 coordinate 37,114,532, forward strand.
CCGCCTGAGGGATCCAAGGTCCGTAATATCATCGCTTACGTGCAGTGATTTCTCCAGATACTCAGAAACTTTTCTTGATATTACGGACCGTAGATGGTGAAATCCCTAAATTCCTTGCAATAGCTCGTTGAGAAATGTTGTTCTTAAACTGTTGGACAATTTGCTCACGCATTTGTTCACAAAGTGGTGACCCTCGCCCCATCCTTGTTTGTGAATGACTGAGCATTTCATGGAAGCTGCTTCTTCACACAAACCCTCCCTGAGTATAATTTCATGTTAATGTTATGTTGGCAGTACATTTTAGATCAGATGATGTTTAAAGTAAAAGTGGACTTCATTGTGTTACGTTGTTGTCTAGAGTTATAGCGGGTTCAGTTGTGCATGACCAAAGATCGTATATTAAAAGAGGACGATCTACCGCATTGTGATGTACAGCGTACACAATGTCCCACCCAAAGTATATTTGCAGTCAGTCATATCATCTTTTTTTTGACGAACAATAACCACGGTGTCCTCAATGGTAGTTACGGCCAGGGCTGTAACACGGCAGTAAAACGGATGATCAAACAAAACAGAAAAGACATCAATGTCTTTATTCATCCTTTATGGGATGAATAAGTTTTCCCCTTTTTTAATAAGGTTCAAGACGTTTATCAGCATTCTTCTTTTTTTTTTTTTTTTAAACACTACTAGTTTCAACAGTTTCTTAAAGTGTGTCATTTTAGTGCATTGTTTTATTTCTTTGCTTAATTCATTCCATAATTTAGCCGATAGCGAAGAAAAATCCATAGATTAGGCGCACCTTTGTATAAGCCGCAGGGTTCCAATTTTAGCGGTTTATAGTCCGGAAAATGACTGCATAAGAAGGGGATTACAAAATGAATAAATTGATAAATTGACATACAATTATTTTGTGCTCAAATAAATAAAGGGTTAGGGTTAGGGTAGCCCTAACCCTAACCCTTACACTAACCCTACCCTAAATTAATAATAATAATTAGGGATGTCCGATAATGGTTTTTTGCCGATATCCGATATTCCGATATTGTCCAACTCTTTAATTACCGATACCGATATCAACCGATACCGATATATACAGTAGTGGAACTAACACATTATTATGCCCAATTTGGACAACCAGGTATGGTGAAGATAAGGTCCTTTTTTTTTTAAATGTATAAAATAAAATAAGATAAATACATTAAAAACATTTTCTTGAATAAAAAAGAAAGTAAAACAATATATAAAAACAGTTACATAGTAATTAGTAATTAATGAAAATGAGTCAAATTAACTGTTAAAGGTTAGTACTATTAGTGGACCAGCAGCACGCACAATCATGTGTGCTTACGGACTGTATCCCTTGCAGACTGTATTGATATATATTGATATATAATGTAGGAACCAGAATATTAATAACAGAAAGAAACAACCCTTTTGTGTGAATGAGTGTGAATGAGTGTAAATGGGGGAGGGAGGGTTTTTTTTGGGTTGGTGCACTAATTGTAAGTGTATCTTGTGTTTTTTATGTTAATTTAATAAAAAATAAAAAAAAAAATAAAAAAACGATATTGATAATGAAAAGACCGATACCGATATCTTCTGCTATTACATTTTAAAGCATTTATCGGCATTTAAGTGTATCATCTCTAATAATAATTTCTTAACTAAATTGTCATTAAAATTAAAGTGCAAATGAAAATACAGCTTCACCACTTCAGTCATAATCTTTGCGCTTAACATCTCTTTGACTTTAGCTCCAGACTTCTTCTGTTTATTTGAGATTGTCATTATTGCCACAAGTGGTCTGAGGACCACAGCTGAGAAACATATATATTTTTGGCAGCCCTCTAGCGTGCTCACACGGCTCACCGTTATGGTTTCGAAACACTGGAATAGAGGGATGAGGGTAGGACTGAGGGGTTTTAGGGACTGAGAGAAGGACGAGAGACAATAGGCACAACCACAGCCGTATCAACGACAGTAAAAGTCCCATGACGGACTTCGCCATCACCGATGACGAGCAGAAAATAGTGAAGGTGCAATAGTGTCCTTGCCGGTCGCACCTCCGGAGGCAGGGAGTATCAACTACAGGGGAGAGAGAAATATACCAAGAGAAAATGAGGGGTTAGAAACATACTACAAAACCCAAAATCAGTGAAGTTGGCACGTTGTGTAATTTGTAAATAAAAACAGAATACAATGATTTGCAAATACTTTTCAACTTATATTCAATTGAATAGACTGCAAAGACAAGATATTTAATGTTCGAACTGAGAAACGTTTTTCTTTTTTTTTGCAAATAATCATTAACTTAGAATTTAATGTCAGCAACACATTGCAAAAAAGTTGGCACAGGGGCATTTTTTACCACTGTGTTACATGGCCTTTCCTTTTATCAACACTCAGTAAACGTTTGGGAACTGAGGAGACCAATTTTTGAAGCTTTTCAGGTGGAATTCTTTCCCATTCTTGCTTGATGTACAGCTTAAGTTGTTCAACAGTGCCGGGGTCTCCGTTGTGGTATTTTACGCTTCGTATTGCGCCACACATTTTCAATGGGAGACAGGTCTGGACTACAGGCAGGCCAGTCTAGTACTCGCACTCTTTTACTATGAAGCCACGCTGTTGTAACATGTGGCTTGGCATTGTCTTGCTGAAATAAGCAGGGGCGTCCATGATAACGTTGCTTGGATGGCAACATATGTTGCTCCAAAACCTGTATGTACCTTTCAGCATTAATGGTGCCTTCACAGATGTTTAAGTTACCCATGACTTGGGCACTAATACACCCCCATACCATCACAGATGCTGGATTTTGAACGTTGCGCCTAGAACAATCCGAATGGTTCTTTTCCTCTTTGTTCCAGAGGACAAAACGTCCACAGTTTTCAAAAACTATTGCAGATGTGGACTCGTCAGACCACAGAACACTTTTCCACTTTGTATCAGTCCATCTTAGATGAGCTCGGGCCCAGCGAAGCCGGCTGCGTTTCTGGGTGTTGTTGATAAATGGCTTTCGCTTTGCATAGTAGAGTTTTAACTTGCACTTACAGATGTAGCGACAAACTGTAGTTACTGACAGTTGTTTTTCTGAAGTGTTCCTGAGCCCATGTGGTGATATCCTTTACACACTGATGTCGCTTTTTGATGCAGTACCGCCTGAGGGATCCAGGGTCACGGGCATTCAATGTTACGTGCAGTCATTTCTCCAGATTCTGTGAACCTGTTGATGATATTACAGACCGTAGATGGTGAAATCCCTAAATTCCTTGCAATATCTCGTTGAGAAATGTTGTTCTTAAACTGTTCGACAATTTGCTCTCGCATTTGTTCACAAAGTGGTGACCCTCGCCCCATCCTTGTTTGTGAATGACTGAGCATTTTAATGGAAGCTGCTTTTATACCCAATCATGGCACCCACCTGTTCCCAATTAGCCTGTTCACCTGTGGGATGTTCCAAATACGTGTTTGATGAGCATTCCTCAAATTTCTCTTTTTTTGCCACTTGTGCCAGCTTTTTTGAAACATGTTGCAGGCATCAAATTCCAAATGAACTAATATTTGCAAAAAATTAAGTTTTCCAGTTTGAATGTTAAGTATCTTGTCTTTGCAGTCTACATATAGTTTGAAAATGATTTGCAAATTATTGTATTTTGTTTTTATTTATCATTTACAGAACATGCCGATTTCACTGGTTTTGGGTTTTGTAGATGAAGAATAATAATAATCCTCACGGAGAAACGGGATGGGAGGATCGGGACCAAACTTCTTTTCTTGTCGTTCTTGCCATTCCCGGGTCCGAAACGGCTCTCAAAGTGTACCAACTTGTCGGAATACGTCCTCAGACTTCTTCTGTCCAAGTGAGATGCATGAATTATGATCTACAATAAACCTCCAGGGAAAAAGAAAGCAAGAAAAAACACCTCGCCAGTAGATCATGTCAAAATTGTACACAAGCTTGTGATCACAGTGCTGCTATAAATACTTTGTCTGCGTAAGCACTTATAATAACAATATCACGAATACTTGGTTAATATTCATATCACGAAATGTAAAGTATTGTTGGTGGTTTTTGAATGGTTATTTATTGTAAGCAGACTTTTATTTACGTTTATTTGCAATTTAGAATGCATTAAAAAAAAAATCCATCTGTCGTCATATCTTCAATTCTTGGAAGCACAAGTAAGTGTAAGCTCTGGGAATATATGGTTCTACGAGGCTATTAAGTCACCAAGAGCTCTTTAAGGTAGAATGAAGCCTGGCCATGTAGTGCTTTGTATGTGAGGAGGTGGATTTTCTAGATTGTATAGGTAGCCAGGGCAGTGAATCTATTACATGAGAAATATAATTTCTGCACCGAGTTCTGGTTTTATAATGTGCAGCAGCTTTTTGGACCAGCTGAAAGATTGTCACAGACTTTCTTGGGCAGCTAATGAGCAAAGGGTTGCAATAATCCAACCTATCGAGTTCATGAAAGCATGGACTAGTTTTTTCAGCACATGGAGGCAACAAGAAATGTCAAAACTTTTTGGATATTTTCAGGCGGTACTGCATCAAAAAGCGACATCAGTGTGTAAAGGACATCACCACATGGGCACAGGAACACTTCAGAAAACCACTGTCAGTAACTACAGTTTGTCGCTACATCTGTAAGTGCAAGTTAAAACTCTACTATGCAAAGCGAAAGCCATTTATCAACAACACCCAGAAACGCCACCGGCTTCGCTGGGCCCGAGCTCATCTAAGATGGACTGATGCAAAGTGGAAAAGTGTTCTGTGGTCTGACGAGTCCACGTTTCAAATTGTTTTTGGAAACTGTGGACGTCGTGTCCTCCGGACCAAAGAGGAAAAGAACCATCCGGATTGTTCAAGGCACAACGTTAAAAAGCCAGCATCTGTGATGGTATGGGGGTGTATTAGTGCCCAAGGCATGGGTAACTTACACATCTGTGAAGGCGCCATTAATGCTCTTCTTGACACTTTTGTAATTGAAAAGACAGATCCGGTTGAGCTGCTGGGGTGAATGTAAAGCCATCTATAGTAGCTATATCATTAGAAACTTTGACTCTGATGTTTTTTTCCGGTTAGTGCCTCAGACTGGAAGTCTTTCCAGAGAGTGGTGAGGACGGCGGAAAAGATCATCAGGACTCCTCTTCCTCCTATCTAGGAAATCGCAAAATCCGCTGCCTGACCAGGGCTCAGAAAATCTGCAGAGACTCCTCCCAACCCCACTAAGGACTGTTTTCACTGCTGGACTCTAGAAAGAGGTTCCGGAGCCTCCGTAGCAGAACCTCCAGGTTCGGTAACAGCTTCTTCCCTCAGGCCATAAGATTCTTGAACGCATCTTAATAATCCCCTCAAGGCCCCCCAAAAACGGATTAACTCGGTGGAATATAAAGACAATATAACTAAATCCATAAACCATACTTGCCAACCCTCCCGATTTTCCCGGGAGACTCCCGAATTTCAGTGCCCCTCCCGAAAATCTCCCGGGGCAACCATCCTCAGTAATTTCTCCCGATTTACACCCAGACAACAATATAGGGGACGTGCCTTAAAGGCACTGCCTTTGCGTGCCGGCCCAGTCACACAATATTTACGGCTCTGCACACACGCAAGAGAATGCAAGCATACTTGGTCAACAGCCATACAGGTCACACTGAGGGTAGCCGTATAAACAACATTAACACTGTTACAAATATGCGCCACACTGTGAACCCACACCAAACAAGAATGACAAACTCCGACAAAATTCCGGGAGAACATCCACACCGTAACACAACATAAACACAACAGAACAAATACCCAGAACCCCTTGGAGGATTTTTTTTTTAAAAAGAGTGAAGTTCCCCTTCATATGTCATGATCCGTTGCTCGGATCATGTTTTGTTTAGTTTGGTTCTATAAGTTCCACTACTGCAGTGCTGTTTTCAGCACCCCTGGGTTTGTGTTTTGGTTACCATGGGTGCTGATTAGTTTCACCTGCCTCTGATTAGTGTTCGGCATGCTCACCTGCTGCTGGGCACTAATCAGAGAGCTACTTATTCACGTTGTTTGCCACACAGTCTGGCTTCCTTATTTGCTTTCATGCAACAGTTTACGTCGGTTATCATTTGGATTCCTGAGCTAAGCGTTTCTTGTTTACTATTCCGTTAGCTTCCCGTGCTATCGGCACGCTGATGCTCTTTTGTTTGTATCCCGCATGATTTATGGTCATTAAATCATTTTCTTACCTGTACATTGCCTCCGGGGTTTTCCGTCTGCATCCTGGGAGAACAACCACGCAGTAAAATGCGACCCCGACGTGACATTAAGACACACTTGGTATTGAGCATTGCTGATTCGTTTCATTGGGTTTCCGTAATTTAAAAAAAAAAAAAAAAATTATGTGTCATCTGCAAAACAGGGAAACATGTAATCAAAAATGTCTGAATTTGAATACAACTGTTGCAATTGTATTTTATGCATTTGGAAAAGCACCAGACAGGGCACATTCCAATGCGCCTTCATCTGTGCGCTCTGCTGATTGCCCCTCCTAGAGCGCACCTGCGCGTGTCAGTCCTGCTGCAGCCGGCAGCTGCAGTCAATCACCGGTAATCAGCACACCTGAAGTTGATCAGAGGTCCTGCCTTCAAAAGCCTGCACAACCTGCTATCCTCGGTCGGAACGTAACCATCCATTTGTGTACCGTAAGCCCACTAACTCCGCTATATGCACACTTTGCTGGCTATGTTTTTTGTTTTCTTCTCCGTGTTATTGATTGTCTCGTGTCCTCCTCGTCGATCCTGCTGTAGACCTCCGTTCCCCCTGCTTCCCGGACTGCCTCTTGGATCTCGACCTACCCCTTGGACACAGACCTCCTACGCCCCGCTATAGCCCTCCGACTTCCTGCTTGCCTCACGGACATTCGAGCCTGCCTTTAATAATAATAATAATGGATTACATTTTATATAGCGCTTTTCTATTATTAGATACTCAAAGTGCTCACAGAGAAGTGAGAACCCATCATTCATTCACACCTGGTGGTGGTAAGCTACATTTGTAGCCACAGCTGCCCTGGGGTAGACTGACGGAACCGAGGCTGCCAGTATGCACCTACGGCCCCTCCGACCACCACCTATCATTCATTCATCATTCATTCACCAGTGTGAGCGGCACCGGGGGAAAGGGTGAAGTGTCCTGCCCAAGGACACAACGGCAGCGATTTGGATGTGAAGAGGCGGGGAGCGAACCTGCAACCCTCAGGTTTCTGGCACGGCCACTCTACCCACTACGCCATGCTGCCCCTTTCCCCTCTGGGACTTCCGCCTCTCGCTCAACACTCCCGGTAACACACAACAGCTAAACTCCACACATAGTCACACGCCCTACACCCTTTTGGATTTCTCTAGTTTTTTATTATTATTATTGTTTTGTTATTATATATATATATATATATATATATATATATATATATATATATATATATATATATATATATATATATATATATATATATATATATATAATAAATAATTGATCTTAATTACGCCCTCTTGTGGTCTGTGCCGTCTACTCCCCCCGTAAACATAACACATTTCATTCAACTAGTTTCATGCCCGTCCCAATAATGTGATGACTGTCAATAGTACTTGCACACCCTCATTGTGGCTTGACCAAGATTGTGGTGAAGGTAAACAATGTGGTGACTTTAATGATTATTTTTATTAGATTATACAAAATAGCGGGCAGGATATTGAGGACAAAAATAGGAAGTGCTGAATGTGGTAGAATTGACAAAAAATAACGCACAAACGATACTGATTATGAGGAAGCAGATGATAATGAAGTTTGAATCCGTATGGTGATAGAAATGCAGAATGGATGACAGCGATGACCTGCCGTGGAACGGTGCCTGCATGATGATTTGTTTAAAAAGACACCACCGATAATTATCGAGGCAATGAGCCCAGATATGTAAATCTATTCATGAGCTCTAAATATGAAGAGCAACTGTAATCGTTTCATATGTGAAGTGTGGATCTGGCACTGCGGCAGGCTGACGGAGACAGTTGTCTGAAGTCGGACTTGATCAAAGTGGTTTTATCATTGTGAAAAGAGAATACAAGGGATTAGTTAAGTGTCCTCTTGCTGTCCATGGTCCATTTAACCCCCACCATCAAGTACTAGACTGATCATGCCTTGTGAATTGCAATTATTTCAAGGCTTGATTAAATGTTCAATACTTTTAAGACTATTTGTTGTGCTTTAAGAAAGTTGTAAGACACAACAGTTGTATTATACCCTTTCTGGGTTATAATAGAAGTTCATTAAGCAGCCAGTAGTGGAAAAGCTGTGATACAGAGAAGATATTGATATTGATTCCATTTCTTTGATCAGCTATGGAAATGATTAATGTACTATTAAACCCAAACCCAGTGAAGTTGGCACGTTGTGTAAATCGTACATAAAAAACAGAATACAATGATTTGTAAATCCTTTTCAACTTATATTCAATTGCATCGACTGTAAAGACAAGATACTTAATGTTCAAACTGAGAAAAGTATTTTTTTTTTGCAAATAATCATCAACTTAGAATTTAATGGCAGCAACACATTACAAATAAGTTGGCACAGGGGCATTTTTACCACTGTGTTACATGGCCTTTCCTTTTAACAACACTCAGTAAACGATTGGGAACTGAAGAGACACATTTTTGAAGCTTTTCAGGTGGAATTCTTTCCTATTCTTGCTTTATGTACAGCTTAAAGGCCTACTGAAACCCACTACTACCGACCACGCAGTCTGATAGTTTATATATCAATGATGAAATCTTCACATTGCAAAACATGCCAATACGACCGGGTTAACTTATGAAGTGCAATTTTGAATTTCCCGCTAAACTTCCGGTTGAAAACGTCTATGTATGATGACGTATGCGCGTGACGTCAATCGTTGAAACGGAAGTATTCGGACGCCATTGAATCCAATACAAAAAGCTCTGTTTTTATCTAAAAATTCCACAGTATTCTGGACATCTGTGTTGGTGAATGTTTTGCAAAATGTTTAATGAACAATGAAGACTGCAAAGAAGAAAGTTGTAGGTGGGATCGGTGTATTAGCGGCTGGCTGCAGCAACACAAACAGGAGGACTTTGAGGTGGATAGCAGACGCGCTATCCAACGCTAGCCGCCGACCGCATGGGTGATCGGGTGAAGTCCTTCGTCGCACCGTCGATCGCTGGAACGCAGGTGAGCACGGGTGTTGATGAGCAGATGAGGGCTGGCTGGCGTAGGTGGATAGCTAATGTTTTTAGCATAGCTCTGTGAGGTCCCGTTGCTAAGTTAGCTTCAATGGCGTCATTAGCAACAGCATTGTTAACCTTTGCTAGGCTGGAAAGCATTAACCGTGTAGTTACATGTCCATGGTTTAATAGTATTGTTGATTTTCTGTCTATCCTTCCAGTCAGGGTTTTATTTCTTTTGTTTCTATCTGCAGTTAAGCCCGATGCTATCACGTTAGCTCCGTAGCTAAAGTGTTTCGCCGATGTATTGTTGTGGAGATAAAAGTCACTGTGAATGTCCATTTCGCGTTCTCGACTCTCATTTTCAAGAGGATATAGTATCCGAGGTGGTTTGAAATACAAATCTGTGATCCACAATAGAAAAAGGAGAGCGTGTGGAATCCAATGAGCAAGCTTGTACCTAAGTTACGGTCAGAGCGAAAAAAGATGCATCCTGCACTGCACTCTAGTCCTTCACTCTTACGTTCCTCATCCACGAATCTTTCATCCTGGCTCAAATTAATGGGGTAATCGTCACTTTCTTGGTCCGAATCGCTCTCGCGGCATTGAAAACAATGGGGAAATGTGAGGAGCCTTTCAACCTTTGACGTCACGCTACTTCCGGTACAGGCAAGGCTTTTTTATCAGCGACCAAAAGTTGCAAACTTTATCGTCGATGTTCTCTACTAAATCCTTTCAGCAAAAATATGGCACTATCGCGAAATGATCAAGTATGACACATAGAATCGATCTGCTATCCCCGTTTAAATAAGAAAATCTCATTTCAGTACGCCTTTAAAACTCATTTGTATACTCTAGCCTTTAAATAGACCCCCCTTTAGACCGGTTGATCTGCCGTCTCTTTTCTGCTCTGCCCTTCTCTCCTGCGTGGATAGGTTATTAGATGACCACAGATGATGCGCTAGCTGTTCAAAGTCGAGACCCGGGGTGGATCACTCATCTGTGCATCAGTTGGGGACGTCTCTGCGCTGCTGACTTGTCTCCACTCAAGATGATCCCCTGCTGGCCCCACTATGGACTGGACTCTCACATTATTAACTAGATCCACTCGATGTCCATTGCATCCCATTGGGTTGACTTTTTTCTTGCCCTGATGTGGGATCTGAGCCGAGGATGTCTTTGTGGCTTGTGCAGCCCTTTGAGACACTCATGATTAAGGGCTATATAAATGCACTTTGATTGATTGATTGATTGATTGAAGTACAAGTTGTTTGGATGTGTCAACACTTTGCCAAGGTCTGGAAGAAGACCTATCCTATCACCCTCAGATGAAAGAAACTTGGTTGGAATGTTCAGTAACAAGCCAGAAACCACCAAGGCGAAGGTCTGCTATGAATTGGATCTGCTGGATCACCATCGTCACTATTCACAGTGGAGCCAGTTTTACATTGCCATTGCCCAAGAGGGTGCCGACCAACAAAGAAGCCCCTGCTCTGAAATCAGCACCTTCAAGGAGGAGAGGTGTGCTATTGTCTAAATGTTGTTTAATTGATGTGCAAAGTGTACAAAGCCTTTTAGTCTTTCTGGTCCGACTGACAGAAAGTCTGCCACTTCTGTGAAGTGTGCAATATTTGCTGGGTAACAGTGTGCACTTCCACCTATATGTCTCCAGCCTCAGGCCTCGCGCTGTCAGATCGACTTTCCACAGCAGACAGCACAAGGTCATCAGATGATGACCAGCGGCCGGGGGTGCCCTGCAGTTACTCGCTGTCCATATTCATTTTCAGAAAGCCCGCACACAGCATTCACCAAGCATTTTGGGACACTCACTGCTTTGTTGTCTGGTTGTCGGATATCGGTTTCACCTCTGAGCATTCAAAACAGCCTCAACTTTGAGTAAAGATGCGTATTATATCTCAACCACGTCTACATCACTTTAATTCTCTAAAGTTAATGGCATACTTTTGAACAACGGACCCTCGCTTTTTGTGTGTAATCTATTCTAAAATTGAAGTCCAAACGAAGACCAAATTAACTAACATCACGTGTCACCTAACAACAGACTCTGCTTTCATAAAACAACTTTTAACTGGATATAACAGCTATTTTAAGTTTTTTTTTGTTTTTTTCATAGTAATGCAATGATTACTTTCCCTACTAATTAATTACATTTGTTAAGGAGTAATTCCGATTCAGTTACTTTTTTGGGAAAGTAACAAGTAACTTGAAATAATGACTTTTTAAAAGTAATTTTTCGAACACTTAGCACAAAGTGATCGTTATATAGTCAGAGAAAGACGAGACATACAGTCGTGGTCAAAAGTTTACATACACTTGTAAACAACATAATGTCATGGCTGTCTTGAGTTTCCAATCATTTCTACAACTCTTATTTTTGTTTTATCTGACCACATAACTTTCCTCCAGAAGGTCTTATCTTTGTCCATGTGATGTCAGATGAAACAAAAATACAAGCAATGTGTTTGGAGGAGAAAAGGTGAGGCCTTTAATCCCAGGACCACCATGCCTACTGTCAAGCATGGTGGTGGTAGTATTATGCTCTGGTCCTGTTGTGCTGCCAATGGAACTGGTGCTTTACAGAGAGTAAATGGGACAATGAAAAAGGAGGATTACCTCCAAATTCTTCAGGACAACCTAAAATCATCAGCTCGGAGGTTGGGTCTTGAGTGCAGTTGGGTGTTCCAACAGGACAATGATCCCAAACACACGTCAAAAGTGGTAAAGGAATGGCTATATCGGGCTAGAATTAAGGTTTTAGAATGGCCTTCCCAAAGTCCTGAATTAAACGTGTGGACAATGCTGAAGAAACAAGTCTATGTCAGAAAACCAACACATTTAGCTGAACTGCACCAATTTTGTCAAGAGGAGTGGTCAAAAATTCAACCAGAAGCTTGTGGATGGCTACCAAAAGTGCCTTATTGCAGTGAAACTTGCCAAGGGACATGTAACCAAATATTAACATTGCTGTATGTATACTTTTGACCCAGTAGATTTGCTCACATTTTCAGTAGACCCATAGTAAATTCATAAAAAAACCAAACCTAATGAATGTTTTGTTGTGACCAACAAGTATGTGCTCCAATCACTCTGTCACAAAAAAATAAGAGCTGTAGAAATGATTGGAAACTCAAGACAGCCATGACATTATGTTCTTTACAAGTGTATGTAAACTTTTGACCACGACTGTTATGTGTTTTTACGAACCGCTGAACATAAATAATGAATCTTCAAGTGCTACAGTACAAACCAAGGTTTAAAACAAAAAAAGCTTAGTCTTTAAAACAGATAAAATACTAAGACTAAAACACTATTGCTGATGCATAAGAAACAGTGGACTTTCTAACAGTGTGTCTGTTTATTTAAGTTATTTTAAAAAAATATGGTCAAAAGATGTCAGTGTCTGTATGAGTACTGTTTGAACGCAATGATAATGATAACCGTGATCCTTTTGGTCACAGTAACCCTGATATGAAATGTTCATACTTTTACATCCCTATCTGGCAAAGAGAATGTTAAAATCACTTTATCTGACGTCACTGAGATGGATTCGCACCATTACAGGCACAGGAGGCCAACTAAATCAATTACCACTCTGCAAAAGAAATATGTGACATCCAATTTACTTTGTTTACTTTGAATGATCCGTTTTAAATCGAAGACTGGAATGTGATGGTAGCTATAAACACTATTTTCAACCTGAAAATAACTGTCGCGTCTCATTTACTAGCGTAAACCACAATGGACAAATGATGTCATATTGGGAGCCAAAAAAAGATTTCAAAGAAACAAATCCTGGCTCAAATACGTGGCCTAGTACCTACTCAGTGGCCTAGTGGTTAGAGTGTCCGCCCTGAGATCGGTAGGTTGTGAGTTCAAACCCCGACCGAGTCATACCAAAGACTATACAAATGGGACCCATTACTTCCCTGCTTGGCACTCAGCATCAAGGGTTGGAATTGGGGGTTAAATCACCATAAAAATGATTCCCGGGCGAGGCCACCGCTGCTGCTCACTGCTCCCCTCACCTCCCAGGGGGTGATCAAGGGTGATGGGTCAAATGCAGAGAATAATCTCGCCACACCTAGTGTGTGTGTGACAATCATTGGTACTTTAACCTTTTTAACTTTAACCTTTCTTTAAAAAGTGACAGAGGGCAAAGCATAGAACGCCCCAAGGGAGCTACACAGTTAGTAACAAGCCTAACAGATATTGGCAGTATATTGGTGGATGACAGGAGACGGGAGCTTCCAAATGCAAGCCTGGAGAGGGTGTCGACAATCTAGAGCCAATCTACACGATTAGTCCCAAGAGATAGAAGCCTCATTGATGAAGGTTCTGCTTCCAACTCTACTTCGAAAGATTTTAGTTAGTGGTTGGATGAAGCCATTTATTATCAAATGACTTTGTTTGCTTTATTTAAATCTAGTAACTACCCGAAAGACCCTGATCAGAAGTTGACACAGCCTAGTTCTCATCCATCAATGACAGCTTGAAGTACAAAACCCAAAACCAAAAAGTTGTCACGTTGTGTAAAACAAAAAAACAGAATACAATGATTCACAAATCCTTTTCAACTTATATTCAATTGAATAGACTGCAAAGACAAGATATTTAATGTTGGAACTTGTTGTTTTTTTTGCAAATAATCATTAACTCATAATTTAATGGCAGCTACACATTGCAAAAAAGTTGGCACAAGGGCCTTTTTACCAATGTGTTACATGGCCTTTCCTTTTAACAACACTCAGTAAACGTTTGGGAACTGAGGAGACCAATTTTTGAAGCTTTTCAGGTGGAATTCTTTCCCATTCTTGCTTGAAGTACAGCTTAAGTTGTTCAACAGTCCGGGGTCTCCGTTGTCGTATTTGACGCTTCATAATGCGCCACACATTTTCAATGGAAGACAGGTCTGGACTCTTTTACTACAAAGCCATGCTGTTGTAACGTGCAGAATGTGGTTTGGCATTGTCCTGCTTGGATGGCAACATATGTTGCTCCAAAACCTGCATGTACCTTTCAGCATTAATAGTTCCTTCACAGATGTGTAACTTACCCATGCCTTGGGCACTAATACACCCCCATACCATCACAGATGCTGGCTTTTGAACTTTGCGCCGAGAACAATCTGGATGGTTCTTTTCTTCTTTGTTCCGGAGGACACAACGTCCACAGTTTCCAAAAACAATTTGAAATGTGGACTCGTCAGACCACAGAACACTTTTCCACTTTGCATCAGTCCATCTTAGAGGAGCTCGGGCCCAGCAAAGCCGGCGGCGTTTCTGGGTGTTGTTGATAAATGGCTTCCGCTTTGCATAGTAGAGTTTTAACTTGCACTTACAGATGTAGCAGCGAACTGTAGTTACTGACAGTGGTTATCTTAAGTGTTCCTGAGCCCATGTGGTGATATCCTTTACACACTGATGTCGCTGTTTGATGCTGAGGGATCGAAGGTCACGGGCTCTGCCGCTTACCTGGAGTAATTTCTCCAGATTCTCTGAACCTTTTGATGATATTAAGGACCGTAGATGGAGAAATCCATAAATTCCTTGCAATAGCTCGTTGAGAAATGTTGTTCTTAAACTGTTCGACAATTTGCTCATGCATTTGTTCAGAAATCAAATTCCGAATGAGCTAATATTTGCAAAAAATAACAACGTTTACCACTTCGAACATGACGACAGAACCTTCATTTTTGACTTGCTTTGTGTTTTGGATCATTTTCATGTTGAATTGTCCAAGTATGTTGCCTATGCAGATTCTGAGATGACGAGTGCAAATTTTCCTCCAGTATTTTACTGATATACATTAATTTCTTATTTAGCCTTCCCATCAATTTTGGATAAGCTTCCTGTGTCTTTGTAGCTCACACATGCTCCAAACATCAACATTCGTGTTTGGCAGTAGGAATGTTGTCCCTTTCTTCATAGACCTAGTTGACTCCTCTCCGAATGTAACGTTTATGCTTGTGGCCAAAACCAAAAAATTGGTCTCATCGCTCCAAAAAAACCTTGTTCCAGAAGAGTAAAGGTTTATCTCTCTGCTGTGTAGTGTAGTCTAAACGTGATGCTCTGTGGCATTGGCTTTCTTCTCACGTACGACCATGCAGGCCATTTTTCTTCAAGTGCCTCCTTATAAAGCCACACCACTTTCCTTCAGAAAGAAGTAATTTGTGGGGTTTTCTTTGCATTCCCAACAATTGTCCTGGCATTTTGTAGGATGAATTTCAGTTGGCCTACCTGACCGTGGCTTACCGTATTTTTGGGACCATAGGGCGCACCGGATTATAAGGCGCACTGTCAATGAGCGGGTCTATTCAGGTCTATTTTCATAAAAAAGGCGCATTAAAGGGGTGATATTATGATTTTTTTTTCTAAATTTAAAACATTTCCTTGTGGTCTACATAACCCCGTTTCCATATGAGTTGGGAAATCAAGCCAAGACTGCAAGCCAAGACTCCTTCCTTGACTATTTCTCATCAGCGTCCCGGTATCTCTAACGATCACAAAATTACAAGTGTTATTCAAACAAATGAAAACATTATACCAACAACAAAATAGCAACAGAAGGTTCTAGATATCTGTTAAATCCAGAGCTTGAAAGCTACCTGAGTGCTATCTTATTGGCATGTATAAATTCCTTCCTCTATGTACACTACCGTTCAAAAGTTTGGGGTCACATTGAAATGTCCTTATTTTTGAAGGAAAAGCACTGTACTTTTCAATGAAGATAACTTTAAACTAGTCTTAACTTTAAAGAAATACACTCTATACATTGCTAATGTGGTAAATGACTATTCTAGCTGCAAATGTCTGGTTTTTGGTGCAATATCTACATAGGTGTATAGAGGCCCATTTCCAGCAACTATCACTCCAGTGTTCTAATGGTGCAATGTGTTTGCTCATTGGCTCAGAAGGCTAATTGATGATTAGAAAACCCTTGTGCAATCATGTTCACACATCTGAAAACAGTTTAGCTCGTTACAGAAGCTACAAAACTGACCTTCCTTTGAGCAGATGAAGTTTCTGGAGCATCACATTTGTGGGGTCAATTAAAAGCTCAAAATGGCCAGAAAAAGAGAACTTTCATCTGAAACTCGACAGTCTATTCTTGTTCTTAGAAATGAAGGCTATTCCACAAAATTGTTTGGGTGACCCCAAACTTTTGAACGGTAGTGTATATTCCCAAATAGTACAACAAGCTTAAATGACCACAATCGCCCCCTAGTGTACGAGAGGCACACTGTGTATGGCCAACAGTGGCTTTAGAGATAGAACATGGAAACTGGGTTATTTGAGAAATCAGACTTAATTTAGAACATGAAAATGTACTGACTGGCTCAGTAATTTGAGTCTGATTGTTCTTTGTAGGGGACGATGTGGCTCGGTTGGCAGAGCGGCGGTGCCAGCAACCTGAGCGCTCCTGGTTCGATCCCCGGCTTCATCCATCCTCGTCACGTCCGTTGTGTCCTTGTGCAAGACACTTCTCGCTTGCTCCTGATGGGTCGTGGTGATGGCCTTGCATGGCAGCTCCCGTCAGCAGTGTGTAAGTGTGTGTGAATGTGGAAATAGTGTCAAATCGCTTTGAGTACACTTTAAGGCGCACTTAAATAAGTTTGGTTGAGCTTACCCACCTCGAAGCAATTTTATTTTGTACATGGTGTAATGATAAGTGTGACCAGTAGATGGCAGTCAAACATAAGAGATAAGTGTAGGCTGCACCGTTTGATGTGCTTCAACATACCAGTATTATTATGGTGTGTGTATAAGGTTAGACATATTATCTGGCGTTTTGTTTCGCAATATTATGCAAAAGCAACTTTTCTTACCTTCTGGTACCTGCTGATCTGTATTTGGGATCTGCATAAATCCTGAAAAATTGCACGCTTCCGCCTTTGTAGTCTGTCAATAAGCTTCTTCTTTTTCTCTATCTTCTTGTTATGGGACATTCACTCTCCGCTGTTGCCATTTCTAATATAAAGTAGTGTAAAGTTCCTACTTATATCTGTCAGTAAACACGCCATGGAAGGGCTAAAACATACCGGTGTGGTGAGTTTACATTATTCACCCAAGGAACTTTAGTTATTAGAGTTCTGGTCAGACGTGTTTTCACGGGACACATTTCCGGTGTTGTTGTTTCCGGATGAGAAGATGTTGCTTCGTTATTGATTTAAGTAAAGTCTGAATGTCATCAAAACAGTTAGCTCCATCTTTTGACACTTCTTCCACTCCCCTCCTTGCACGCTACACCGCTACAACAAAGATGACGGGGAGAAGACGCTGCCGAAGGTGAGCCACGTAAATAAGACCGCCCACAAAACGGCGCATCCGTAAGCGACTGTCAGAAAGCGGCTTGAAGATGATCTGTAAAACACAATCTATGCAACATTTTGACCAAAGAACCACCATTACATGTTATTGTGGAAGTGCTTCCCCGCAGTTCCACTGTTAGACACAGCGCCGGAGCTAAGCGTGAAGGTTTTAACAAGGTTTTAATAATCAATTGTTTTAACAAAGTTCTCTCTCCAGCCACGTCCGTATCCTCTCTCCCTTCCTGCCCCCGGGCCGCCTACTGTTAAAGACAACAAATGATTAGATTAACAAGTACCACCTGTGAAATCTAATCCCCTGCCAGCTGTGTCTCACCGTCAGCACAGCCACGCCCCCGCTTGATGGTGCTCTGTCCTCAGCACTGTGGACAGAGGCGGTGACCTTTGCTCCTGCAGGCAGCGCTGGCCACATCTCCCTCCACAGTTATGTAGACCACAAGGAAGTGTTTTCCATTTAGAAAAAATATATATATATATACTCTTTTAATGCGCCCTATAGTCCGGTGCGCCTTGTATAAGAAAAAAGATCAACAATAGACCATTCATCGGCGGTGCGCCTTATAATCCGGTGTGCCCTATGGTCCGGAAAATACGGTACCTTGAAGGTAGAAAAAGTATAAACTGTTATTTTACCAATCAAATCCAAAAAGGTTGAAAGAGAAGCTATGAGGTTTTACAAAGATGACGCTTTGTCGCACTACATTTAAAATTCCACCCCAGCACAGTATTTATTCCAAACACATGTTGTTTTACCAAGACACCTAACTGAGGACATCACTTCTCCCGGCATTAATGTGGAAGATGTACTCATTCGAGAGGGACGCGTTATCAGGCCACGTCTTGCCCACACAGCCACTGATAGTCGCAATCAGCAGGAGGAGTAAGAGGAGGACTTGAGAGGGCAGCTCGTCAGCTCGGATATGGCCTTCTGTACAACCCCTGATTGAGTTTGAATCCTTAAAGAATGCACTATAATGATTGCCATCTTGGCTAGTACTGTTCTAGTCGTGTTGTCTGAAGATGTCTGCACTTTTCTATTCGTGTGTTTGTCCATAAGTGTGCAAGTGAACAGAACACATGTAATGTTAGGTCTGTCACCAGAAAATGCAAACAAGGCCACGGCCACCGTTCTGTGAAACATTGTTTGAATAAATCAGGACCGTGGTTTATGTTGGGCTATGATTATACAGATGTTAATGGTTTAATTACTGTGGGGAAAACCAAGCCAAACTAAATTGCATGGAATGTTTAGTATCATGCTTTTTTTTTTGATTGATTGATTGATTGAGACTTTTATTAGTAGGTTGCACAGTGAAGTACATATTCCGTACAATTGACCACTAAATGGTAACACCGGAATAAGTTTTTCAATTTGTTTAAGTCAGGGTCCACTTAAATTGATTCATGATACAGATATATACTATCAGATATATACTATCATCATAATACAGTCATCACACAAGGTAATCACATTGAATTATTTACATCAGTGGTCCCCAACCTTTTTGTAGCTGGGGTCAACGCTTGAAAATTTGTCCCATGGACCAGAGGGGGGGGGGAATTTTTTTTTTTTTTTTTTTTTTTCATAAAGAAATACAATCATGTGTGCTTACGGACTGTATCCCTGCAGACTGTGTTGATCTATATTGATATATAATGTATATATTGTGTTTTTTATGTTGATTTAATTTGAAAAAAATCAAAATAAAAATACAAAAGTTTTTTGTTTTTTTTTATTAAACCGCGGACCGGTACCGGGCCGTGGCCCGGTGGTTGGGGACCACTGATTTACATTATTTACAATCAGGGGTGTGGAGGGGTGTGTCTCTTCTACACAAATAATTAAAAGCATCAAACACTAATATGTGTCCATTTTACTGCAACATTTTTAATCTTTTAAAATTAAATGAGGAAAACAGTGGGGAAATATTTAAAGTGAGCTCAGTGTTGAATGTTGGCGGTAGCAGATGGAGATCGGTATTGACACGATTAATGTTGTTATTTATTTTGTTTAATGTGATTTAACAGCAAGCCAGAGATGTTTACAGATATTTGCTACTTTGCTGTGTCATTAACCCTGAAACAGTAAACCACCCTTCCAGTACAACCATGTTCTATACAACTTTTCCAGTTGACCAGGTGGCTTCAGGGGCGCATCCTAGACCAGTGACTCACATGCCATTGCAGCTAAAAACTGGATTCAGTTTTATAGAGGAAAGGGCACTCACAGATTGAAAATATAATGTCATCATACAACAGCTAAGACAGCCACATTCATCCCATCAATAGATGATGTCAGGTTGAATACTGAGCTGTAGACTCTCTGACTGAGCAAATCCATGCTTGAAAGGTCAATGACTTAATACGACAGGACCAGCAAGCATGAGGGGATGCACTGGCCTGCCTGCTCATCACAAAGAAGAACAATATTGTGGGTGTTTTCAAAGTACCAGTAGAGTGAAAAAACAATCTATACAACAAAACAACAAAAAACAACCTATATTGACGCTACTATCATGTACAGTCGCGATCAAAAGTTTACATACACTTGTAACGAACATAATGTCATGGCTGTCTTGAGTTTCCAGTCATTTCTACTACTCTTATTTTTTTGTGATAGAGTGATTGGAGCACATACTTGTTGGTCACAAAAAACATTCATGAAGTTTGGTTCTTTTATGAATTTATTATGGGTCTACTGAACATGTGACCAAATCTGCTGGGTCAAAAGTATACATACAGCAATGTTAATATTTGCTTACATGTCCCTTGGCAAGTTTCCCTGCAAAAGGCGCTTTTTGCCATCCACAAGCTTCTGGCAAGCTTCTGGTTGAATTTTTGACCACTACTCTTGACAAAATTGGTGCAGTTCAGCTATATTTGTTGGTTTTCTGACATGGACTTGTTTCTTCAGCATTGTCCACACGTTTAAGTCAGGACTTTGGGAAGGCCATTCTAAAACCTTAATTCTAGCCTGATTTAGCCATTCCTTTACCACTTTTAACGTGTGTTTGGGGTCATCGTGCTGTTGGAACACCCAACTGCACCCAAGACCCAACCTCTGGGCTGATGATTTTAGGTTGTTCTGAAGAATTTGGAGATAATCCTCCTTTTTAATTGTCCAATTTACTCTCTGTAAAGCACCAGTTCCATTGGCAGCAAAACAGGCCCAGAGCATAATACTACCACCACCATGCTTGACGGTAGGCCTGGTGTTCCTGGGATTAATGGCCTCAGCTTTTCTCCTCCCAACATATTGCTGGATATTGTGGGCAAACAGCTCAATTTTTGTTTCATCTCACATCACATGGACAAAGATAAGACCTTCTGGAGGAAAGTTCTGTGGTCCTATGTTGTCTTATTTTTGAACAAGCAGCTCTCATTGCACTTATAAAATGATTAACACCACTTTTTGCCAAGCAAACGAACCAAGCTAAGAATAAACAACATGTTTTTGTGTACTTTTGGGCTCCGTTGGAGTGGTGAGAGTTCAGTGTAACACTTGAGATAGGTTTCTTTTTCCAAAAAATGTCTCAACCACCACACCCTGATAGGAAATAGAGCTGCAGACTTGAGGATAAGAGTGTTCTGTGCGACCGATGTGTTCAAAAATTATATTCTTCTTGAAAGTAAGATCCACATTGTTTTAGGTACCACACTGGCTAATTGTAGAAAGACAAATAACATAGATTTTTTTGTTAAAATTAGTATTGTGATGTTTTGCAAATGACCACCACATTTTGTTTCTGAGATCAGCAAATAAAGATCATTGCAATTTTGAACACTGGCAGAACTTTTTGCTTAGTTTGTAACGTCGTGGTCGCATGGTCGTTCTCCCAAGATGCAGCAGGAACTCCGGAGGCAACGTGCAGGTGAGACAATGATTTATTCGCATAAATCATACAGGATACAAAATGGCATAAGGAATTAAATAAGTAGATAGATAGATAGATAGGTCTTTATTGTCATTGCACAAGTACAACAAAACTTTGTTTTCAGCACAAACCCGTTCGAGATTAGACAAACAAACAGTGTACAGGGTTACAGAACAGGAACGCTGATGGGTCGCCACAAGGCGCCCCGTAAAAGATGTGAAAAAGGTAAAACGCTAGGGAAGGATGAGTAAAAAAATACAATCTAGACTGGGCTCCTACGGGGGCCCAGTCTGGAGTGGGAAAAAACCTTCATAGCAAAGCACATATACATATTACAACGTACATCTCGAGATATCTAGCAACAGAGGGAAGGGAGTGCGAGGTCATGATGGTAGGCTGCAGTTCTCAGGCGCTGACCATCTGTTGTATGACACCGAAACACTTCCAAAGTTTGCGAGTAAATAGATATGATCAAAAGGGTATCAATCTCATGGAGATTCCCGAGCCATTTTGAGAGATATGAGCTAGCTAGACACGTCATCGCGTGACGTAGAGGTAGGAACCGCAGATCCCTTCATCACCAATAAAAATGCAAATAATGCAAACTTTGTAAGAGCGAACAATGAGAAGTTTGGGGAAACTATGATCCATAAACTTATACATAAACTTACACGAAGGGTTAACAAGGAAAACTCTCCCTGCAGACACTGTCTTCGGCTGTGTGTGTTTGTCTCCATCTCCGGGTATAAATTGAATGTCACAGATGAACAACTTTTAGATTAATGGCTAAATCCTCCTAATATCCAGATGAGAGGCATGATCTATAATGTTGAATAACTTTGACGAGCCGAGACGTGATGATGCGGTAGCAGCAAGACATCACGGCCAGCTCACAGTAAAGCAACAGAGGGCTACTGAACTGTGTGTTATCAATCTGCCGCTAAAAAATAGTCTGTCTGCGTTAGCGCTTATAATAGCAACATTGCTAATCAATCAATCAAGCAATCAAAGTTTATTTATATAGCCTTTAATCACAAGTGTCTCAAAGGCCTGCACAAGCCATAACGACATCCTCGGCTCAGAACCCACAACAGGGCAAGAAAAAAACTCAACCCATTGGGCGTAATGAGAAACGTTGGAAGGGGCAGCCGAGCGGATACAGGTAATAATGTGAGAGTCCAGTCCGTAGCGCCCGCGTTGTCGTCACGTCATGACATTGCTGGTTTGACGAGCATGTTCGGCAGCTCACAATCACGGAGTACTTACAAACAGACACAGTGTGTAGACAGAAAAGGGAGAATGGATGCATTTTGGCTTAAAACTGACGAAAAATGTGAAGCACTGAAACGCCCTCAGGAAGAGGTGCTTTAAGACATGGCTAGCGAGCTAGCGGCTAACGTCCATCCGCCGTCGGCAGTGTTTTAGCGACTTCTAAATCACTAATCCTCGTCTCCATGGCGACAAATAAAGTAAGTTTCTTACAAGTATCATCCCTGCAGGACGAGGAATAGCTAAACATGCTTCACTACACACCGTAGCTCACCGGCGCAAAATGTAAACAAACGCCATGGGTGGATCTACATCTAACATCCACTGTAATGATATCAATGATCCTGTACCTACTTGGTATCGGATTGATGCCCAAATTTGTGGTATCATCCAAAACTAATGTAAAGTATGAAACAACAGGAGAATAAGTGATTATTGCATTTTAACAGAAGTGTAGCTAGAACATGTTAAAAGAGAAAGTAAGCAGATATTAACAGTAAATGAACAAGTAGATTATTAATTCATTTTCTACTACTTGACCTTAATAATGTTGACAAAATAATAGAATGATAAATGAGACACCATGTTACTGCATACTTCAGCAGACTAAATTAGGAGCCTTTGTTTGTTTACTTACTACCAAAAGACTGTCATGTCTGTGTTGATCATGTTTTTGTTTGGCCATGTGCTGTTTGTTTTTTGGACGCTTCCTTAGTTCCTGGTTGTTCACTCCCTTGTTTTGTTTCCATAGCAACCCATTAGTTTTCACCTGTCATGTCACGCACCTGTTTCACGTTTTGAGTCACGCACCTGTTGTTAATCATGTCCGTGTTATTTAAGCTTTTCATTTTCTGTTGGTCAGCCTGGCGACATCACATTTATGCTCTGCACACTTTATGATTACTCTTCTCATGCCATGTTCACGGTTCCATGCCAAGTAAGTTTTTGTTTCTTGTTCATAGTTTTTTGCCTTTGTGCAAGTCTTTTGTTTTCATAGCCACGTTTTGTACCTCCGCTGTGAGCGCCTTTTGTTTATACCCTTTTGAGTGGTGATGGGTTGATGAGGCCTCATGAAGCGTTTCGACACATTGCAAAACTGTATTGATACTGTGTCGATACTGTGTCACTAAATACTGACATCTGCTGGACATTAAAAATCCCTACAGGCAACCTATGGACCGACTCAACTGACACTGATTTTATGACCTAGTATATACAATGATATAAACCAAGTCATTGTATTTCATTTAGGATTATTTCATATCTTCATTTAAATAAAAATATATTTTTATCTTTTTTAGATACAGTCAATAAATAATGTGAACATGTATCGTGACTAGGATGGTAGAAGGTGGGGATTGAACCCCAGTAACCAGCAACCCTCCGATTGCTGGCACGGCCACTCTACCAACTTCGCCACGCCGTCATTCCTGTACCTTCTCTAGTAACAGTAGTGATGGGTCCTGCAACACCGATGCATCGGCGCATGCGTCGAGCTCATAGAGCGAAACCCTGTGTCGGTGCGCGTACCGCTTTTAGAAAGTCACGTGACCGATCATGAGCTGCTTTGGTCACGTGACCGATACGCGAACTGTATCGCACTGATGCCTCCTATGTGCCCTGTGAGCAACGTTCCCTCTAAGGTGCGCGCCTGCGCAATTGCGCAGTGCTCAAGCGTCCTCCGCGCACACCGTGCGCCGCACAGCCAATATATGCCGCCCACCAAATCAAACCCATCTGAATTCTAAACAAAATAAACACATTTATTCTGTGTAATTTTGAAATGCAACTTTGAGTGACAGTGACAACAAGCGGCCCTAACGGTGTTCGTCAACAACACGCATTGCGCCGCTTCCTAATAAACACAGTTTGGCGCGCAGGCGTCAGTGCGATACAGTTCGCGTATCGGTCACGTGACCGGAACAGCTCATGATCGGTCACGTGACCGAAACAGCTCGTGTTCGGTCACGTGACTTCCTAAAAGCGATACGCGCACCGACACAGGGTATCGCTCTATGAGCTCGACGCATGCGCCGATGCATCGGTGTTGCCGGACCCATCACTACTTTTGAGCTTTTTGAGTTTAAATATTAAAACATGTACTCGCATTCACGTCTTGCCCGCGCCAACTTTCCGTTGCCTTCCGGAAAAACAAATCCCAAAGACCAAGTCCTGACAAAGACAAGTGGTCTTGTATGTTCACTATTTTATTTATGGACTTAACTGCAATAAGAAACATATGTTTAATGTACTGTAAGATTTTTTGTTAAAATAAAGCCAATAATGCCATTTTTTTATGGTCCCCTTTAATTAGAAAAGTACCGAAAAGTACGGAAAAGTATCGAAATAATTTTAGTACCGGTACCAAAATATTGCTATCGTTACAACACTAGTATGTAGTATCTGCAATTGACAACTTTAGTAGACTGTGGAAGTCGATCCCTACCCGTTCCACAGATACCACGTCACAGGAGCCAGGCGTGCCGTTTTAACCGAGTTTTATTGTCCATGTATTTTCAAGCACAATCTTTTCAGAAGCTTTTCTCTCCAGTCTCTCCCAACACCTCCTCCTCCGCTGGCCGCTCACTGTTAAAGACAACAGATGATTAGACCACCACGTACCACCTGTGAAATCTAATCCCCTGCCAGCTGTGTCTCGCCGTCCCTCAACACCATTGACAGAGGCGGTGACCTTTGCTCCTGCAGGCGCGCTGATCGCACGTTCCCTCCACGTAGACATTTATGACTTTCCATCTTTCTACGTTTCTGCAGAAACACATTTTTACGTCTCGGCATCACGGTGGTGTTGTAGTCACAAAATACGGAGGGAGAAGCAGCACGCAGGTAAGAAAAGTATTTAATTCTTTACACAGGCAAAGATACACGTAGTCGTGCTGCTGGGACGCAAAAGCTTAGATTGCTTAGCATAGCAGAGAAAGTAGACATTAGACGCAAATGGTAGCATGAAATGTAAACAGTTGTGTGAAGCGAACAATAAGTATAACTATAAACTATAAACTATAACACAAACAAAACAAGACATGACTGTCATGACACTAATTTCCTTTGAATGTCCAAGCTTCGACATGGCCAACATGTTGTTTTATTGTGACCTGACATCTATTAAATCTAAAACACCGGTCTTAGATTTAATAGCAGTAGTGGCAAAGCCCCAATCAAACAGTCCATTTAAATCGCAGACCTTTCTCCTCTTCAGGGATAATTACTCCTATTATTCTACTGATGAAGTGGCTCCTGAAAATCCCTTTAATGTTTTAGGCTGAATTTGCACCTGCAACATGCATGAAATAATGCATTAGCAATAAAGATCACCCCCCTCTACATCAGAGTCAAACTGCAGTAAAGTAACATGGAACTTTCTTTTTTAATGTCTTTTTTTGTCATCCGCCATTTGTACATCTTATCACTTATGTCAGGGGTGTCTAAAGTGCGGCCCGCAGGTAATTTTTTAACGGCCCCGCAGCACATTCTAAAAATACGATTAAAAAAATTTAAAAAAACATAAAAAGTGGTATAAAAGAGCAAACAGGTGAAATGTAACGAGAACATGTTGCAATGTTTACTCTAATAACACAAAGCTGCCATGCAGGCTGTTTCTTTCTTTAAAAAATAATAATGAATCCAAATCAATGTCATTATGAATTATTGACCTATTCAAAGCTCCAATTACGTCACATTAAATATTCCATTTTGGAATATTTTTTGGGGAAAATATGTTGTGTCTGCCATATAAAAAAGTAAGCTGTTTTGTTTAAAGAAGGGCCTAAAACGAACAAACAAAAAACATAAACAACAACAAAAGTTATACCGTATTTTTTGGAGTATAAGTCGCACCGGAGTATAAGTCGCACCTGCCGAAAATGCATAATAAAAAAGGAAAAAAACATATATAAGTCGCACTGGAAAAAAACTGCGACTTATAGTCCGAAAAATACGGTAATTGAAGGATAGATCTGAAGTTGATCTTGAGACTATTGTGTTAAAAGTAAAAAAAAAAAAAAAAGTATGATTTATTTTTTAATACTTTACTGAGCAGGACCCTTTTGGTTCCCCAATAATTTTAGTGGGACTTTTTTTTTTAAGTGTCTATTTAAGTTGCTCAAAAATACAAATGAATTCATGTTGTTATGAGTTATGCTATGAACTCCAATTATTATATAAAATCAAATATTCCTCTTTAAAATGTTATTGGGGGAAAATATTGCATATTTTGTGTTTTTTCCATAAAAAAAAAAAGGGTTTTCTTTGACAAAAAGAGCATACAACTTAAATCTTGAAAAAACACTTAATATTGACAGATAGACCTAATGTTGATCTGGAGATTTAGACCTTGAATAATAATAATAATACTAAATAATGACACATTTTTTATAATTTTTTTACCTAAACCCTTTGGGGTCCCCAGGAACAAGCCTGAGTGGAGGCCTAAATGTATATTTTTTTATACATATATTGTATTGTTTTTTAAAATAAAAAATATCAAAATGGCCCCGGCTTGCTTTGATATTTCAGTGTGCGGCCCTCAGTGGAAAAAGTTTGGACACCCCTGACTTATGTCCTAGACCAGGGGTGTCATTGATTGATTTATTGAAACTTTTATAAGTAGATTGCACAGTACAGTACATATTCCGTACAATTGACCACTAAATGGTAAAAACCGAATAAGTTTTTCAACTTGTTTAAGTCGGGGTCCACGTAAATCAATTCATGGTACAAATATATACTATCATCATAATACATCATCACACAAGTCAATCATCAGAGTATATACATTGAATTATTTACATTATTTACAATCCGGGGGGGTGGGATGTGGAGGGGCCTCATTTTAGCTCAGGGGCCACATGGAGGAAAATCTATTCCCAAGTGGGCCGGAATGGTAAAATCATGGCATGATAACTTAAAAATAAAGGCAATCTCGGGTTGTTTTCTTTGTTTTACTTTGGCCAAAAATAGAACAAGCACATTCTGAAAACGTACAAATCACAGATAATCTGGACAAAACTAGAGATGTCCGATAATATCGGACTGCCGATATTAACGGCCGATAAATGCTTTAAAATGTCAGAAATTATCGGTATCGGTTTCAAAATTATCGGTATCGGTTTGAAAAAGTAAAATTTATGACTTTTTAAAACGCCGCTGTGTACACGGACGTAGGGAGAAGTACAGAGCGCCAATAAACCTTAAAGGCACTACGACTTTTCACACACACACAAGTGAATGCAATGCATAATTGGTCAACAGCCATACAGGTCACACTGAGGGTGTCCGTATAAACAACTTTAACACTGTTACAAATACGCGCCACACTGTGAACCCACACCAAACAAGAATGACAAACACATTCCGGGAGAACATCCGCACCATAACACAACATAAACACAACAGAACAAATACCCGGAATCCCTTGCAGCGCTAACTCTTCTAGGACACTACAATATACAACCCCCGCTACCCCCTCCCGCCCCCGCTCCCCCCACCGCAACCCCGCCGACCTCAACCTCCTCATGCTCTCTCAGGGAGAGCATGTCCCAAATTCCAAGCTGCCGTTTTGAGGCATGTTCATAAAAATAATGCACTTTGTGACTTCAATAATAAATATGGCAGTGCCATGTTGGCATTTTTTTTCCATAACTTGAGTTGATTTATTTTGGAAAACCTCGTTACATTGTTTAATGCATCCAGCGGGGCATCACAACAAAATTAGGCATAATAATGTGTTAATCCCACGACTGTATATATCGGTATCGGTTGGTATGGGTATCGGTAATTAAGAGTTGGACAATATCGGAATACCTGATATCGGCAAAAAAGCCATTATCGGACAGCTCTAGACAAAACACTTCAAATTTGTTGAAAATTCTGAGGAAATTGGTGCAGTTTGAAAGACTCAATGAGCTTAGACTTTGTCTCAGTGTATCTACAAAGCCAGGATCAAACTTTAAGTCACAGTTTTTCTGGGATTGAACAAAACCCCAACATGTAAACTCTTCTAGGTATCAAATACCTCCTTTGTCATGTCCCCGTATCAATCCAGTGCTAACTCAACACACCGTAAGAAACGTCGGTAAAAACTATTCAAAAGGGTTAAGTTCACTTTTCTCGTGTTTGACAGCGACATGTTGGGGCAACGAGGGCGCCAAATGACGACGTGTTTGACGCAGAAGACGTAAAACGGCAGGTTTTAAGTTTCATGTGGGTCCAGGAGGAGGAGGAGCCACAGTCCCCTTTACTGTGTACTTCTTGCTTGGCCCCGGTATAAACCGTTTGCTTGCCTAACAGAATTGCTATTTTGGCATGCAGTGGACACATTTAAAATAGCAGTTTCTTTCGTTCCCAAAAAAAGCAGTTAATTTTTATACTTGGCAAACTCATTACGCGGGCCGGATAAAACCTGTTCGCGGGCCTGATCCGGCCCGCGGGCCATACGTTTTGACATTCCATGCTCCCAAGCTTGTGGGAACAGTTTGGAGCGGGGCCCCTTCCTCTTCCAACATGACTGCACACCAGTGCACAAAGCAAGGTCCATAAAGACACAGTCTGGTGTGGATGAACTTGACTGGCCTGCACAGAGTCCTGACCTGAACCCGACAGAACACCTTTGGGATGAATTAGAACGGAGACTGAGAGCCAGGCCTTTTCGACCAACATCAGCGTGTGACCCCACCAATGCACTTTTGCAAGAATGGTCGAAAATTCCTATAAACACACTCTGCAACCTTGTGGACAGCCTTCCCAGAAGAGTTGAAGCTGTAATAGCTGCAAAAGGTGGACCGACGTCATATTGAACCCTATGGGTTAGGAATGGGATGGCACTTCAAGTTCATATGTGAGTCAAGGCAGGTATAGTGTATGTTACCCTATATATTTATTTTTAATAATATTTTATTCGCCATCTTGTTCAAACTTACCAATGTACACTTCTGTGTCTCATAAATAATGGGGTCATAAGTAAGAGCCACTACTCTGTAGACCTTGCAGGGTACACAAAAAGGATAAAGCATGGCTATGGTTATTTGTTGTTCAATATATGCAACATGAATGGCGAGACATGAAACGGATGAAAGGCATTCCCAAAGCGCTCATGATGAGACGAAAACCGACTCACACACGCTCTCTCACCCTATCTTTGTCCTCCATCTCGCTCACCCTTTCTTTCTCTCTCCCCCTCCACGCACACACAATGTGTTTTATTATGGAGTTGTTATTGTGTTTGCATTTTTTTGGTAAATATCTTATGTTTAAATAAATGCTCGTGACAAATATTTATGATCACGTATTACATTTTTTTACATTTGGTAAATGTGTTAATTATATTAATTTGACTACTAATCAGAATTCCATGTTGGTAAATGCAATCTCAGGATCTCAGGGAGGTGCCTCCATAAACTAAATATGTTTTTCTTTAATATAATTGGTAATTGTTTTGAATACTTATGAATTATACTTGATTGCTCGATTCACACTTTGGAGTCTAAAATAACATAATGTTGGTTTGTCTTATACAGTTCAGTTCCTAAGACTTAAATGGGACATTTAGATAACTGGCCCTTAAAGGAACTTAAGTTACTTGACAAAAAAGCATATTTTAATTTTCGAATTGAAAACTTCACCGAATCGTAAATACGAAATAAAAATGAAGTAAAAAATACAATCTAATCTATCCAGTTATCCAAGACAAGCAGGTCAATTGTGTAAATTTTATTAATACATTTTAAAACGGCTAATCAAAAAATGCATTAAAAAATGTATGTAAAAAATGTATTACGACACTGAATATAATATATATTTTTGATAAACGGTAACCTATCTCTGCATTTTGTATATCCTTTTATGATGAAGGGGATGTGATGAGGAAGGGGAAGGAAAAAGGAAAAGAAAAAATTATATGCACAATTGTGAATTTAACAATCGTATGTGGTAAGTGTAGATGTGTAGATGTATATTTATATACATATATATATATACATATGTATATACCGGTAAATGCATGCATTTACATGCTTAACAATGCATGTGATCAAGTACTGTGATTTTGACCGATACTCTAGAGTCCTTTCTTGTGTTTCAAGATCGATTTCTTGTTTTGTTTTTTTCTCTATTTGATATGTACAAAGTGAATGTGGAAAGGGTCGGCATAATAAGATTTTTAGCTTCAGCCTATACCTTTTTGGTCAGGAAATGTAAACCGATGCTTTATTTATGTATCTGCTATGCACTTGAAGTGTACTGTTTACATGAACTGATGACCAAATAAAAACCACTGAATTGAATTGAAAAAAAACGATGTAATGAAATCCAGTAGAATAACTGTATCGTTAATTCTATATTTACAAATATTTTTGCTTGGATTATTCCAAAATATATAGACACATTTCTCAGCAATTGTAGTACAATTGATTTCGCCATATATATATATATATATATATATATATATATATATATATATATATATATATATATATATATATATATATGTATATATATATATATATATATATATATATATATATATATATATATATATATATATATATGCCCTTTTAGACATTTGGACTGATGACCAAATAAAAAAACATTGAATTGAATTGAAAAAAACGATGTAATGAAATCCAGTAGAATAACTGTATCGTTAATTCTATATTTACAAATATTTTTGCTTGGATTATTCCAAAATATGTAGACACATTTCTCAGCATTATGTAGTACAATTGATTTATATATATATATATATATATATATATATATATATATATATATATATATATATATATATATATATATATATATATATATATATATATATATATATATATATATATATATATATATATATATATATATATATATATATAGCCCTTTGAGACTAAGATTAAGGTAAATATAAAGCTATAAAAGTAAATTGATTGAGTGACTAAAGGTATATCTGTGTATGTATGTGTGTATATATATATATATATATATATATATATATATATATATATATATATATATATATATATATATATATATATAATGTGTGTGTGTGTGTGTGTGTGTGTGTGTGTGTGTGTGTGTGTGTGTGTGTGTGTGTGTGTGAAAGGTCAAGGCTATCGTGGTCCCCGTGGTAGTGGGGGCGCTCGGAGCAGTAACCCCCAAACTGATAGAGTGGCTCCAACAGATCCCAGGAACAACAACATCTGAAGCCTCAGTCCAGAAGAGGGCAGTCCTAAGAACAGCCAAGATACTGAACCCTCAAACTCCCAGGCCTCTGGTAGAGGACCCGAGCTTGGGTGAGAAGGAGATTGTGTATATATATATATATATATATATATATATATATATATATATATATATATATATATATATATATATATATATATATATATATATATATATATATATATATATATATATATTCCATTTGATTGTCTACCTGCGTAGTGTGTACTCAATGTAAAGTTGACAGTAGATTATGGCAGCCATTGCTAATTTTATTTTGAAAGGGTATGCTGCCCTCTGTTGGCTGAAATTAATAACCAAAATAAAATAATCAGTGTAGACTGGAGCCCACTTGCATCTTAGCCTGCTCTTCACACAGGACACCTGCAAAATTGTTCAGCATTTATTGGCCTGTGCCTTTCCCAACACAGCAAAATATAGTCTTAACTGTGTGGGCTTTCACAAAAGCAGATGGACTAGTCTAGTCCACAACCAGATAGTATGCAACAACTTTGGACATCACACATGCTTTTAATTTATACAATAGAGTCTGAGAAGGTTTGTCATTCTATTTCATGCTGCAACCCCAGTATAAAAGGCCAGCAAAAAGGCGTCTTCCAGAGTAGTGCGAAACACAAGATATGTCTGAGACAGAACATAAGACGCCTCCTGATGCAGGTGAGCATCACCACCTTGATTGTAAATGTTCCATAAGGTGGTCCCATATCCCTGTGCATTGACAGCGACATCAGAATTTGGAATTTTCCCTCACATAAAAAAACTTTGTAGCACAACAATAAATAAAATACACAAGTTATAAGTAAGAACAAAATATATACAGTTGTGGTCAAAAGTTTACATACGGAAGAACATAATGTCATGGCTGTCTTGAGTTTCCAAAAAATTCTACAATTCTTATTTTTTTGTCACAAAAAACATTCATGAAGTTTGGTTCTTTTATAAATTTATTATGGGTCTACTGAAAATGTGACCAAGTCTGCTGGGTCAAAAGTATACACACAGCAACATACATTAGAAGAACAGAATGCAATAGAATAGAATGGACATTATATTTGCATATAACGAGATTAAGGACTCCAATTTAAGGTGCGGTAGTGGGAACAAATATGGGATAAAAATAAAGCACAAAAGAGGTAATAAAGATTAAACTAAGAATTTAAATAAACAGAATACTATCCAATAAAAATAATAAGCAATCCTGTACAATAAACAAAACATAATACAAAATACAAAATACTGTACAATATACAGAGCAAGACAAGAGTACCGGAGTAATAAATAACAATCAGTGTCGGATGTATTGCACTCGAAGGGTAATATTGCACAGTAGGGTATTAGGGTAGGATATTGTAAAGGGGTGAATTATGTATTATAAGTTAGAGTTCAAGATGGTGACATTATCAATTTTGGTGATGTAGAAAAGTTACAATCAAATCAAATTAGCTTCATGGAATGGTCTCTTAAATTCACGTGAGTGATTATGATTGACGACACCTGTTGACTTCTCTGAGCCCATTTAAATAGGGCTCATGTGATGCAGTCATTAGACTCGGTTACAAACGCGACAATGGGAAAGTCAAAGGAACTCAGCACAGATCTGAAAAAACGAAGCCTTGACTTGAACAAGTCAGGAAAGTCACTTGGAGCCATTTCAAAGCAGCTTAAGGTCCCAAGAGCAACTGTGCAGACAATTGTTCGTAAGTATAAAGTGCATGGCACAGTTTTGTCACTGCCACGATCAGGAAGAAACTGCAAGCTATCGCCTGCTGCTAAGAAAAAATTGGTCAGGATGATCAAGAGTCAACCGAGAACCAGCAAAAAGCAGGTCTGCAATGAATTGGAAGCTGCTGGAACACAGGTGTCAGTGTCCACAGTCAAGCGTGTTTTGCATCGCCATGGACTGAGAGGCTACCATGCAAGAAGGAAGCCCTTGCTCCAGAAGCGACACCTTAAGGCTCGTCTAACGTTTGCTGTTGATCACATGGACCAAGATAAGACCTTCTGGAGGAAAGTTCTGTGGTCAGATGAAACAAAAATTGAACTGTTTGGCCACAATATCCAGCAATATGTTTGGAGGAGAAAAAGTGAGGCCTTAAATCCCAGGAACACCATTCCTACCGTCAAGCATGGTGGTGGTAGTATTATGCTCTGGGCCTGTTTTGCTGCCAATGGAACTGGTACTTTACAGAGAGTAAATGGGACTCCATTGCAAAGCATATATACATATTACAACATACAACTCGAGACTCGCAGCACACAGAAACAAGATGCAAATAACTTTACAAGACTTGCCCATGAGGGGAGGGACTGGGGGCTACGGCGGCAGGCTGCTGCTATTCAAGCGCTGCCCAGCCGTCCATCACCCCTAAGGGAGTCAAGCGTCGAAGGCGTTGGATGGAGGGTTGGGTACTGTATGTGTGTGTGGCGTATATTTGTCGTGGATGCATGTGTGTGTGTAAGCCTGCAGCGTGTCTCTGTTCCGCGACCTTGGTGTTCTTGCTGCCGCCAGTCAGTCCAAAGTCAACAACAACAGGTGTGTGTCCATGAGCGACAAGATGGGAGTTTGTTGTGTCTTCGCCGCATTATCCTTCAGGAGAGTCTCGAAGCCAGGGAAACAATCCAAATTAGAATGATTTGTTTGCGAGCAAAAATAAAATGTGCTTTTCTCTCTTAATTGTCTATTACTGGTCCTCAAATTCATCCTGCAGGGCAGACGGTCCGATGTTATCCAAACTCACAAGAGTGTCCACAGTTCTGCCCGCATCCCTTTTGTGGCAGCTTTGGGGTACTTTGAAGGCTACCAGCAACTTTCAATTTGTTGACAAACCAGAGCAACACTTACTCCAATTAGCAGATGTCCTGTTGTCATAATTCCAAATAGGTGGATATCTTTACGTCCTCGACTGAAAGGGTCGCCAGGCACGCGGCACTCTTTCTCCTCCCAGGAGTCTGTCGTGTGTTCAGCAACAACCGCTCCGTCAAGACAGGCAGGCTCACCCAAACCCAAGATCTTGTCAATTTCGTTGAGAGACCAGTTATTTGGTTCAATTGTTTAGTTTTGGAGAGCAGTGCAAAAAGAGGCAACAAGAAAGTTAAGAAAAGACCAGGCAAAAGAAGCAGTCAGGAGAAATAAGGGAGAGGGAAGGTGTCAGAATAATTGTATCTAAGTTATCACAAAACTTTGTGTTTCAATGAGTTCCCGGCGAGAAGACAAAAGCTGTCTTTGAACCAACCAAGAAAAAAGCTTTTAAAACTCCACTGTGTAGGATGGGAAGCAACATGAAAGTGTTCTGTTTCTTTCATGTATTGTAATCAACAGAAATATATTGTCGTGACCCAAGAACTACAAAACGGAGAGGAAGCAGGGCCTGACTCCCCTCAAGGCGACCTTTTCTGTGAACTGTTTTACGACCTTTTCTGTGAACTGTTTTACGACCTTTTCTTTGAACTGTTGTAATCAAAGGCGATGGCTGTTTACGACCTCCGTCCCTTAGAAACAGCTGTTGCCATGTAATCGGGGAAAGTCCAAATAAAAGAGAAGGCGTACAATCTTTCGCCAGAGCGTGGTGGAACTGTGCAAAGAGTACAGTCCAGACGTTTCTCCTCAAATTGAGCCAAATTTTATTCTGTCTCTGTTTAATTCTTTGCTTCTTGTCTTGTTTAATAGATGTCATCAGTGTTTGAACCTGACAGAAGGGGAGCGTCCGCCCTCAATGAGTGCCAGAGAGAAAAAAAGTGATTAGCGACAAATCTAGTGACTTTTATCGGATGTTTGGAGACATGAAAGCGCGTATCACTCTAATGTCCTCAATGTACACGCGGTGCTGCCGTGAGCCTTTCCTCACTGGCAGTCCTCTAAATGTCTGCTCTTAGACAGCTGGTACTGAAAACACATTTTGTTGTACTTTTAAGTGCAATGATAATGAAGTTCCATTCCATTCAGAGCAGAGAGAAGGCGTACATCCATTCTGTCTAAAGCTGCCGCTGTTTCTGCCTTGGTTTACGCTTCAAATAAAAACAAACCTGTCGTTCATGTTAATAAGCCAGTCAATAGATTTTGCTCTTTTGTGAATATCACAATCCTCCATGTCTTTTGATAAAATGTGATACTTTAAAATTTAACAATGTAGAAGAAAGACAAATACAATAATCAACCGAAGAAAATTCATTTAAAGTTTTAGGCCATGTCCACAAGAATACGGATACTTAATAAGTAAATAACATTTTTTTGTAATGTGAACGACCGCTAAAAAGATCGTATTTGACAAAAAAATCGGAATCTGACAGTCGACCCTGCAGTGTTAACGGAGCCTCAGATACCCTGCTACAAAAGTAGAAGACAAATATTCTGCATGGTTTCCCTTTATCAAAGGTCGTTGCCACAGTGGGTGTTCATTTAAACTTTGTTATGATCTCTTGCCCAGATCATGTTTTGTTCTCTTAGTTTGACAACCTCAGTTCTGTTTTCAGCTCCCCTGGGTTTGTGTTTTGGTTTCCATGGGTACTGATTAGTTTCACCTGCCTCTGATTAGTGTTCGGGACACTCACCTGCTCCTGGGCACTAATCAGAGAGCTACATATTCCTGTCTTTCGCCACACACTGTCTGGCTGTCTTATTTGCTTCTGAGCAACAAGTTACGTTGACGCAAATCCCATAGGGGTGATGAATGGATGGTCAGCGCCTGAGAACTGCGGCCTACCATCATGACCTCGCACTCCCTTCCCTCTGTTGCTAGATATCTCGAGATGTACGTTGTAATATGTATATGTGCTTTGCTATGGAGGTTTTTTCCCACTCCAGACTGGGCCCCCCTGAGGAGCCCAGTCTAGATTGTATTTTTTTACTCATCCTTCCCCAGCATTTTACCTTTTTCACATCTTTTACGGGGCGCCTTGTGGCGACCCATCAGCGTTCCTGTTCTGTAACCCTGTACACTGTTTGTTAGTCTAATCTCGAACGGGTTTGTGCTGAAAACAAAGTTTTGTTGTACTTGTGCAATGACAATAAAGACCTATCTATCTATCTATCTATATCAGACCTGGGCATTCTGCGGCCCGCGGGCCGCATCCGGCCCTTTGTGCGTCCCTGTCCGGCCCGCGTGAGGCCAATTATAAATTACAAAATAAATTTTAAAAAAGTATCTATGTCGAGTGTGCAATACAACGGTGCTGCTTTTGTTTTGAAAATCGTTATTTGTATTACTTCCGTGTGGACGTGTGCGTGATTGTGAGTGAATGTGAACAGCTGCAATCATTAATTACAAAATAAAGTTGAAAAAACATCTATGTCGTGCGCACAATACAACTGTGCTGCTTTTATTTTGAAAAGTATTATTTATGGGCGTGTGTCCGTGTGTAACCTGCGAGTGAAGGTGCACATGCAGCGACAAGTGATGCACGGTTTACACCCGAGACGCTAAAAAGAGAAAAGTTGATGAAGAATGGCGTGTTTTCAACAAGACATGGACTGCAAAGCAACGTTCCCTCTAAGGTGCGCGCCTGCGCAATTGCGCACTGCTCAAGCGTCTGCTGCGCGCAGCAAATATATGCCGCGCACCAAATCAAATCCCATCTGAATTCTAAACAAAATAAACATATTTATTCTATGTAATTTTGCAATGCAACTTTGAGTGACAGTGACAACAAGCGGCCCTAACGGTGTTCGTCAACACCGTTCAATTGAACACCGTTCAATTATTGTAACGTCTATCGAGATGCTTCGAGGCCAGGAATTATATCGATCACTTTATTGAGCAAAACTGTTTATATTCGGCCATAACCACACCAAAAAATAAGTAAAACACTTCTATCTCGAAAAACTAGTCATTTTCTGCCGTACAAACCAGGCCAAAACCAACTTGTCATCTGTCACCAACACGCATAGCACTAAACCACTGGTGCGTTTATGGCCACACAAAAAGTCGGACAACTCAAACACCACACAAAGTTACACTATGACTCCTCAGTCATACGTGTGCTTATTTTACTGTCATTTATTATTAATGTTAATTTCTTTATATTAGTCATGGAATGCTGTTACACACTATGTTGAAGTATTACTATTATTATTAATTATTATTATTATTATTATTATTATTATTATTATTATTTATCTTACGGTATATATCGAAAATAATATTGAGCAAAATTTAATTGAAATATTGTCGATGTGGCCCTCCAGCAGTGCTCGGGTTGCTCATGCGGCCCCCGGTAAAAATTAATTGCCCACCCCTGATCTATATACTTATTTAATTCCTTATGCCATTTTGTATCCTGTATGATTTATGCGAATAAATCATTGTCTCACCTGCACGTTGCCTCCGGAGTTCCTGCTGCATCTTGGGAGAACGACCATGTGACCACGACGTTACAAACTAAGCAAAAAGTTCTGCCAGTGTTCAAAATTGCAATGTTCTTTATTTGCTGATCTCAGAAACAAAATGTGGTGGTCATTTGCAAAACATCACAATACTAATGTAAAAAAAAAAATCTATGTTATTTGTCTTTCTACAATTAGCCAGTGTGGTACCTAAAACAATGTGGATCTTACTTTCAAAAAGAATATAATTTTTGAACACATCGGTCGCACAGAACACTCTTATCCTCAAGTCTGCAGCTCTATTTCCTATCAGGGTGTGGTGGTTGAGGCATTTTTTGGAAAAAGAAACCTATCTCAAGTCTTACACTGAACTCTCACCACTCCAACGGAGCCCAAAAGTACACAAAAACATGTTGTTTATTCTTAGCTTGGTTCATTTGCTTGGCAAAAAGTGGTGTTAATCATTTTATAAGTGCAATGAGAGCTGCTTGTTCAAAAATAAGACAACATAGGACCACAGAACTTTCCTCCAGAAGGTCTTATCTTTGTCCATGTGATGTGAGATGAAACAAAAATTGAGCTGTTTGGCCACAAAATCCAGCAATATGTTGGGAGGAGAAAAGCTGAGGCCATTAATCCCAGGAACACCATTCCTACCGTCAAGCATGGTGGTATAGTATTATGCTCTGGGCCTGTTTTGCTGCCAATGGAACTGGTGCTTTACAGAGAGTAAATGGGACAATTAAAAAGGAGGATTATCTAAATTCTTCAGAACAACCTAAAATCATCAGCCCAGAGTTTGGGTCTTGGGTGCAGTTGGGTGTTCCAACACCACAATGACCCCAAACACACGTTAAAAGTGGTAAAGGAATGGCTAAATCAGGCTAGAATGAAGGTTTTAGAATGGCCTTCCCAAAGTCCTGACTTAAACGTGTGGACAATGCTGAAGAAACAAGTCCATGTCAGAAAACCAACAAATTTAGCTGAACTGCACCAATTTTGTCAAGAGGAGTGGTCAAAAATTCAAGCAGAAGCTTGTGGATGGCTACCAAAAGCGCCTTATTGCAGTGAAACTTGCCAAGGGACATGTAAGCAAATATTAACATTGCTGTATGTATACTTTTGACCAAGCAGATTTGGTCACATTTTCAGTAGACCCATAATAAATTCATAAAAGAAACAAACTTCATGAATGTTTTTTGTGACAAACAAGTTTGTGGTCCAATCACTCTATCACAAAAAAAAAAGAGTTGTACAAAGTATTGGAAACTCAAGACAGCCATGACATTATGTTCTTTACAAGTGTATGTAAACTTTTGACCACGACTGCATATATATATATATATATATTTTTTTTTTATTTTATTTTTTTTAATATATATATATATATATATATATATATATATATATATATATATATATATATATATATATATATATATATATATATATATATATATATATATATATATATATATATATATTTATATTAGGGTTACCGGTACAAAAAAGTGTTTTGATACTTTTCAATAATTTTCGATACTTTTCAAAATAAAGGGTCCAACAAAAAAATGCCATTATAGGCTATATTTTAACACAAGATCTTGTGACACATCAACCATATGTTTCTTATGTCAATCAAAGAACTGTTTTGTCATTAAATAACATAATGAACATACTAGACAACTTATATTTTTGTAATTTGGCTACTGACGTATGCAGTAACATATTGTCTCATTTCCCATTCTATTATTTTGTCAAAATGATTAGGGACAAGCGGTAGAAAATGGATTATTAATCTGCTTGTTCATTTACTGTTAATATATGCGTACTTTCTGTTTTACAAGTTCCATCTACACTTTTGTTCAAGTGTACTTCACATTAGTTTCAGGTGATGCCACAAATGTTGGTATTAATCCCATACAAAGTAGTTACATATATTATAAACAATAAAAATGATAAAAGTTTGTGTAATGATAAAAAATATCGATGTACCGTATTTTTCGGACTATAAGTCGCAGTTTTTTTCATAGTTTGGCCGGCGACTTATACTCAGGAGCGACTTATATGTGAAATTATTAACACATTACCGTAAAATATCAAATAATA
This sequence comes from Entelurus aequoreus, assembly GCF_033978785.1. Classification (NCBI taxonomy): domain Eukaryota; kingdom Metazoa; phylum Chordata; class Actinopteri; order Syngnathiformes; family Syngnathidae; genus Entelurus; species Entelurus aequoreus. Next base: position 37,154,924 of record NC_084751.1, read on the forward strand.
TTATTTAGCTCATTCACGGAAGAGACTAGACGTATAAGATTTCATGGGATTTAGCGATTAGGAGTGACAGATTGTTTGGTAAACGTATAGCATGTTCTATATGTTATAGTTATTTGAATGACTCTTACCATAATATGTTACGTTAACATACCAGGCACGTTCTCAGTTGGTTATTTATGCCTCATATAACGTACACTTATTCAGCCTGTTGTTCACTATTCTTTATTTATTTTAAATTGCCTTTCAAATGTCTATTCTTGGTGTTGGCTTTTATCAAATACATTTCCCCAAAAAATGTGACTTATACTCAAGTGCGACTTATATATGTTTTTTTCCTTCTTTATTATGCATTTTCGGCCGGTGCGACTTATACTCCGGAGCGACTTATACTCCGAAAAATACGGTAATCATTGTAGTATCGACTATACATGGCTCTTGTATTCTGTATTGTTATAGTCAATATCTGTGTAGACCTATGGCATTTGTTTACATTCAGGGGCGCTAGCTGGCTGTTAGCGGTTAGCTATTGTATCTTCCTATGGTGTGTAGTGAATCATGTTTAGCTATTCCTTCTCCTGCTGGTATGATACTTGTAAGAAACTTCATTTATTTGTCGCCTTGAAGGCGAGGATTATTGAGTTAGAAATAGCTAAAACACTGCCGACTACGGATGGACTTTAGCCACTGGCTATCTATGTTTTAAAGCACTTCTTACAGAGCGGCGCTTTTGTGTTTATCAAGCACACCTGTGAAGTGAAAACCATTTCAGGTGACTACCTCTTGAAGCTCATCGAGGACCTACCATCAAGCATGGTGGTGGTAGTATTATGCTCTGGGCCTGTTTTTCTGGCAATGGAACTGCTGCTTTACAGAGAGTAAATAGGAAATTCTTCACGACAACCTAAAATCATCAGCCCGGAGGTTGGGTCTTGGGCGCAGTTGGGTGTTCCAACAGGACAATGACCCCAAACACACGTCAAAAGTGGTAAAGGAATGGCTAAATCAGGCTAGCATTAAGGTTTGAGAATGGCCTTCCCAAAGTCTTGACTTTAACGTGTGGACAATGCTGAAGAAACAAGTCCATGTTAGAAAACCAACAAATTTAGCTGAACCGCACCAATTTCGTCAAGAGGAGTGGTCAAAAATTCAACCAGAAGCTTGTGGATGGCTACCAAAAGCGCCTTATTGCAGTGAAACTTGCCAAGGGACATGTAACCAAATATTAACATGGTAACACTTTAGTATGGGGAACATATTCTAAGTAACAAAGACTTAATTTAGACACTAGGGCAGGGGTCGGCAACCCGCGGCTCTAGAGCCGCATGCGGCTCTTTAGCGCTGCCCTAGTGGCTCTCTGGAGCTTTTTCATAAATGTATGAAAAATTAAAAAAGATGAGGGGAAAAAAATATATTTTTTGTTTTGATATGGTTTCTGTATGAGGACAAACATGACACAAACCTCCCTAATTGTTATAAAGCACACTGTTTATATTAAACATGCTACACTGATTCGAGTATTGGGCGAGCATCGTTTTGTCCTACTAATTTTGGCGGTCCTTGAACTCACAGTAGTTTGTTTACATGTATAACTTTCTCCGACTTCCTAGGACGTGTTTTATGCCACTTCTTTTTCTGTCTCATTTTGTCCACCAAACTTTTAACGTTGTGCATGAATGCACAAAGGTGAGTTTTGTTGATGTTATTGACTTGTGTGGAGTGCTAATCAGACATATTTGGTCACTGCATGACTGCAAGCTAATCGATGCTAACATGCTATTTAGGCTATCTATATGTACATATTGCTACATTATGCCTCATTTGTAGGTATATTTGAGCTGATTTAGTTTCCTTTAAGTTATCTTAATTCAATTCATATCTCATGACACACTATCTGTATGTAATATGGCTTTTAACTTTTTGCGGCTCCAGACAGATTTGTTTTTGTATTTTTGGTCCAATATGGCTCTTTCAACATTTTGGGTTGCCGACCCCTGCAATATAAGGGTTAGAATTAGGGTTAGGGTTACTAATAAGCAATCATTTTGAGGTTATTGAGATAAGACTCTTAGTCAATGGCTTACTGGTTGAATAATAAGGCCATCCAGAATAAGGCATTAATAAGTATTTAATTATGACTAATTAAGATTTAATTTGCATGTTATTAAGCAACTAATTAATAGTGAATATGTTCCCCATACTAACGTGTTACCATTAACATTGCTGTATGTATACTTTTGACCCAGCAGATTTGGTCACATGTTCAGTAGACCCGTAATAAATTCATAAAAGAACCAAACTTCATGAATGTTGTTTGTGACCAACAAGTATGTGCTCCTATCACTCTATCACAAAAAAATAAAGAGTTGTAGAAATTATTAGAAACTCAAGACAGCAAGTGTATGTAAACTTTTGACCACGACTGTATATATTGTAAGTTAATTTGATTATGATTTTATTACTATGAGTATTTCTATAATATATAATGTGTGTGTAAAAACAGTTTCCAGTGTGCTATACAATAATCTAATGACCACCTGCAATCCACAAACAACTGGTTTTATGTGTTAATTTATTTGTATATATTCTAACCTCTTTTATAAACAGTATAGATTGACACTTTAATCTTCTCCCATTCAGCAGTCTGTCATTTTGAAAGTCTTTGATACATAAACTGACCCAGTTACTATCAACAGGCCTCGCCCCCTACATTTTATAATCAGTTACCTACTGCCGTACAAGCTGTGCACAGGAAACTGAAAGTCAGTGGGAAAGTTTTGCACACACGACAAGACGGCGCAGCAGTGATGACGGCCCACCTGCAAACTCTTGCGACTTGTAAGTACATCTTTGAACACACTTTATCGTCAGGCTGCGAGCCCTTTTCAATGTGTATGACAATGTTCAGTGTCAATAGTGTGCTCAAGGTGCAACTTACAGAGGCACAGAGAACAACTAAGACGTGTGCTTCGAGACCCGCTCAATGTCTGCAGTTATTTGAGATATAAATGAACCTTGCATCCTTGAAAAACTGCTTAGCAACCTTAGAGAAATGGCTATAAAATGTCTTTTAAAAAATCATATTGTTTATACTTCCACTATAAACCAAGTTTTTACTAATATATCGCTAATATGTCGTGCTATTTTAAACAAGAAAAATACAAAATATCAAGCGTGGATTGTCCGATAATGGCTTTTTTGCCGATATACGATATTCCGATATTGTCCAACTCTTGATTACCGATTCCGATATCAACCGATACCGATATATACAGTCGTGGAATTAACACAATATTATGCCTAATTTTGTTGTGATGCCCCGCTAGATGCATTAAACAATGTAACAAGGTTTTCCAAAATAAATCAACTCAAGTTATGGAAAAAAATGCCAACATGGCACTGCCATATTTATTATTGAAGTCACAAAGTGCATTTTTTTTTTTTTAACATGCCTCAAAACAGCAGCTTGGAATTTGGGACATGAGAGCATGAGGAGGTTGAGGTGGGCGGGGTCGGGGGGGAGGGTGGGGTTGAGTTAGGGGGGGTAGGGGGTAGCGGGGGGTGTATATTTGTCAGGTTCAAACACTGATGACATTTATTAATCAGACAAGAAGCAAGGAATCATGCAGAGACAGAGTTCAATTCAGCTCATGAGGAGAACGCATGGAGCTGCACACTTAGTCGCAGTCTCGCCCTACGCTCTAAGGTACAGCTCCCGCGTCCCTCTATTTGTTCAGGAGTTCCCTAGTCAACATCACTGAGGCCACCTCTAAAAGGAGTGGTCACATATATCATGCAAAGCAGGTCCAGGGCGCACAATACGTGACGGAATGTGCTGGGGGCCTTGTGATTTCGCCTTGTCTCCGCTTCGTCTGCGTGCTGTCGTCTTATCTGCGTTGAGGTCCTTGTTGTCTCTGCTTCGTCTGTGTGCTGTCGTCTTATCTTCGTTGAGGTCCTTGAAGTCCTTGGCTGTTAGCGGGCTAAAACAAAGATAACATCTGCGGCTGAGGCCACCCCGCAGATAACAAGTTCCGTCCTTGCACAGATACAAAAGTTTAACTTCAGGACAATAGCTAATAACTATAGCAACGGACTTTAAGCATACTAAAGTTGTGTGATAATATATATACATGATTATATAATATTGTAGCGTCCCGGAAGAGGTAGTGCTGCAAGGGGTTCTGGGTATTTGTTCTGTTGTGTTTATGTTGTGTTACGGTGCGGATGTTCTCCCGAAATGTGTTTGTCATTCTTGTTTGGTGTGGGTTCACAGTGTGGCGCATATTTGTAACAGTGTTAAAGTTGTTTATACGATCACCCTCAGTGTGACCTGTATGGCTGTTGACCAAGTATGCTTTGCATTCACTTGTGTGTGTGAAAAGCCGTAGATATTATGTGATTGGGCCGGCACGCAAAGGCAGTGCCTTTAAGGCACGCCCCCAATATTGTTGTCTGGGTGGAAATCGGGAGAAATTCGGGAGAATGGTTGCCCCGGGAGATTTTCGGGAGGGGCGCTGAAATTCGGGAGTCTCCCGGGAAAATCGGGAGGGTTGGCAAGTATGACTGGGAGAGGCAACTGCTCTGTACTTCTCCCTACGTCCGTGTACCACTCCATACAGCGGCGTTTTAAAAAGTCATAAATTTTACTTTTTGAAACCGATACCGATAATTTACGATATTACATTTTAAAGCATTTATCGGCCGATAATATCGGCAGTCCGATATTATCGGACATCTCTACTTGTATCAATAAATCATTACATTATTAATTGTAACAGCTTTTTGGACTCCAGTGGAACTTGCACAAAGGGCCTGTTTGCAACTTGCTCAAAGTAAAAATGTTTTCAAAACAAAATATCTAACTAAAACATTACCAGCTGGCTTATGTTACCATTTGCGGTTTAAGACAGGGGTCTCAAAGTCGTTTTCACTGAGGGCCACGTCGCAGTTATGTTTGGCCCCAGAGGAACAGTTAACTATTATTACACAATTTTTTGATGCATTTTATTAGTTTTTGTTGTTTTTTTTAACTAAAATGTGAAAAAATATGGTAAGTTGTGTCATGATCCGTGGTCTGGATCATGTTTTTGTTATGTTCTGTTATTTTTAGACCCCATAGTTCCTGTTTTTGTGCACCCTTTTTTGTTTTAGTTACCATGGCGACTTATGATTTTCACCTGCCTCTGGTGTTCGGGACGCGCACCTGTTTCCAATCTAGAGACATTATTTAAGCCTGCCTTTGCCAGTCAGTCGTCCTGGCGTCATTGTTTGTGTCATGCCTGGACTACGTAAGTCGTGTTTATTTCAGGCCACAGTTTCATAAGTCCTCTATGTCCATAGTCTATGCCGGGCGTCGGCAACCCGCGGCTCTAGAGCCGCATGCGGCTCTTTAGCGCCGCCCTAGTGGCTCTCTGGAGATTTTTCAAAAATGTATGAAGAATGTAAAAAGATGAGGGGAAAAAAATCTATTTTTTTGTTTTAGTATGGTTTCTGTAGGAGGACAAACATGACACAAACCTCCCTAATTGTTATAAAGCACACTGTTTATATTAAACATGCTTCACCGATTCGAGTATTTGGCGAGCGCCGTTTTGTCCTACTAATTTTGGCGGTCCTTGAACTCACCGTATAGTTTGTTTACATGTATTACTTTCTCCGACTTTCTAGGACGTGTTTTATGCCACTTCTTTTTCTGTCTCATTTTGTCCACCACACTTTTAACGTTGTGCATGAGTGCACAAAGGTGAGTTTTGTTGATGTTATTGACTTGTGTGGAGTGCTAATCAGACATATTTGGTCACTGCATGACTGCAAGCTAATCGATGCTAACATGCTATTTAGGCTAGCTATATGTACATATTGCATGATTATGCCTCATTCGTAGCTATATTTGAGGTTATTTAGTTTACTTTAAGTCCTCTTAATTAAATGTATATCTCACGACACACTGTCTGTATGTAATATAGCTTTTATTTTTTTGCGGCTCCAGACATTTGTTTTTGTATTTTTGGTCCAATATGGCTCTTTCGACATTTTGGGTTGCCGACCCCTGGTCTATGCTAAGTATTTACTTTAACTCCAAGTGCGATCAGCGCGTTGTGCTTTCGTCTTGTTTTCCGTTTTTTTACCTTTTTGAGTTTTGAGGATTAAATCATGTTTTTACCTGCACGCCTTGTCCGGAATAGTCAGTTTGCATCCTGGGAGAACAAACCTCGTGTACTGGTGTTTTTATGGTAAAAAAAAAAAAAAAAAAGGGCAGCTCAGTTGCCAGAATTTTACTGGAAATTATATGTATAAATAAATTACTGTAACTTTTCTTACTAAATGTATTATTTTGAGACACTTGTGATTTAGGGCTATATAAATAAACTTTGATTGATTGATTGATTGATTGATTGATTTCTATTTTGGGAGAAAAAAAAATGTGCTCCATGTAATCGCTAATTATGTTAACTTAAATATTGTCTAATTATGCAAAAATATATGATCAAACATTCAAACCATTTTTTAAATCGATATAAATACTAACAATAACGATTTCAAAGCAAGTTATCAATCAAACTGTGCAATGTAAAAGTAGCAATACATTTCATGGTAAAATTGTGAAATTGACTGTGGTTTTTACAGCATTTTTCTCTAAATGAAAAAAACTGTACTTTTTTTTTTTTTACTGTAATAAACTGTGGTGCCGTTTTGGCATTTACAGTAATACACCGAACAATCTACAGTTGTTGATTTGCAGTAAAAAACAATTTTTTTACTTGAGGACTTGGAATTATGGACTTACTACTTTAACAAAAACTACTTTTCATCATACTACTTGTACTGTAACTATTTTTAAACTGTTATTTCATCTTCTGTGTGAACAAAGATTAGATTATCATATTGGTATCAGAGCATTTCATAAAATCTACCTTTATTAATTATTGTTAAATACATATTGAAATGACTTGAGCTTTCCTTTTCCTTGATTGCAGGTCTGCTGTTGTTTCATGTAACTTCCCAAACAGGCCCCACCAATAGCACTGAAATCCAAACCGGAGCCAATTATGGCACGGCCACCGCTTATCCAATCGTGGCTTCTGACACAGCCACCAGTTTCAAAACCATCCCTCATCACCCGTCTGCTTCCCGAATTGACACCATTGCTGGATCTGAGATCGAGACCAATGCCACTACCCAAACTGACCACAGTGTCAAATTAAAAATTGACACCCCTTCCTCATCTGACACTACCCCTGTTTACCAAAGGGACATTAACACTGGATCTAAGATCATCCCCACTGTCGCTTCTAACGCAACGTCTTCTTCCCAAATGGATACCACAACCGGATCTGAAATCGAGACCACTGGCAACGCAGTCGCATTCACAATCGACAACTCTTCCTTGTCTGACACAACCCCTGCTTCCCAAACTGACACCACCACTGGATCCACAATCGACAAAACGGACACAACCCAAGCTTCGCAAACTGAAACCACCACTGGTTCTAAAATCGACAAAACGGACACAACCCAAGCTTTGCAAACTGAAACCAGCACTGGTTCTAAAATCGACAAAACGGACACAACCCAAGCTTCGCAAACTGAAACCACCACTGGTTCTAAAATCGACAAAACGGACACAACCCAAGCTTCGCAAACTGAAACCACCACTGGTTCTAAAATCGACAAAACGGACACAACCCAAGCTTTGCAAACTGACACCACCACTGGATCCACAATCGACAAAACGGACACAACCCCAGCTTTGCAAACTGAAACCACCACTGGATCTAATATGGAGACCACGGCCACTTCCCAAACCGACCACACTGTCACATTCACAATCGACACCCCTTCCCAAACAGACACCACTGTCACAATCACTATTTCCACACCCAACATTACTGCTTTATCAACAATTGCCACCAACAGACCCCTACCTAGTACCACTACCAGCGGCGGTGCACTACAGGAGGGTCTCAAGTACAAGGGTCTGAGCTCAGGTGTGTACCAAAATTGTCTTTGTTTTTATCTTGCTGCAAATAGACATTGAAGACAGTGGTTGCCCCCCAAAGAAAATCACTTACAGTAACGTTTTTCTTTTCAAATGTAACTTTGTGTTTAATCGTAGAGGTAAAGCTTGACAAATCAATGAGTAGTTCTTATTTTTAGGGCTTTAAACATCATTAGCCATCCATCAATACAAATGATTTGCCTTCATTTCCCCTTTCCAGGAAGTATTGCAGCCATTCTATGCATGATCGCAATATTGGCCATTCTGGTGTTTGGCGGTCTATACTACAAGTACCGGTAGGCACACTGTAAATATTTCTTTTACCACAGTCCTTATGGTATAGTTCACACACTATATCCGTTGTTTGCAGTAATCACAGTACAAACTAACAACAGAACTAGGGGTGTCTCAATACTATACAGATATCGGAGCCCTTGAGTATTGGCCGATACCGATTTTGATCCGATATATCAGCACAAATCATTTAGACTTTTTTTATTCTGTCGTGTGGAATGTTAGAAAAAGCTTAATCAATTGAAATGACTCAAATAAAATAAAAACATGAACGTATTTAATATTAACTGGAATGGACTCATGCAGTCTTTAAGTTAAAGTGTTTTAATAATTGTTTTGATGACAACTAGTGGTCAAATTAATTAATTAAATCAAGGTCATGATACACGTTTGTTAGTGAATACTTTCTAATACGCCCTAGCCTTGGAGACGTTGTATCTGTACTAGGCTTGTACGGTATACCGATACTAGTATAGTATTGCGGTACTAATGAATAAAAAAAATGGTAATCCTCGCCTGCATGGCAACAAATAAAGTAAGTTTCTTACAAATATCATCCCTGCAAGACGAGGAATAGCTAAACATGCTTCACTACACACCGTAGGAGGATACGATAGCTCACCAGCGTCACAGTGTAAACAAATGCCATGGGTGGATCTACACCTGACATCCACTGTAATGATACCAAGTACAAGAGCGTATCTAGTCAATACTACTATGATTAAATCAATATTTTTTAACCTCACAAAATCTTTTATTCATACCATATTCATAAATTCAGGAAATACGTCCCTGGACACAGGAGAATTAAATTATGACCAATGTATGATCCTGTAACTACTTGGTATCGGATCATCCAAAACTAATGTTAAGTATCAAACAACAGAAGAATAAGTGATTATTACATTTTAACAGAAGTGTAGATAGAACATGTTGAAACGGAAAATAACCAGATATTAACAGTAAATGAACAAGTAGATTAATAATACATTTGTACAGCTTGTCCTTAATAATTTTGACAAAATAATAGAAAGGGGAATTACACAATATGTTACTGCATACATCAGCAAACAAATTAGGAGCCTTTGTTTGCATACTTCAATCAATCAATCAATCAATGTTTATTTATATAGCCCTAAATCACAAGTGTCTCAAAGGGCTGTACAAGCCACAACGACATCCTCGGTACAGAGCCCACATACGGGCAAGGAAAAACTCACCCCAGTGGGACGTCGGTGAATGACTATGAGAAACCTTGGAGAGGACCGCATATGTGGGTAACCCCCCCCCTCTAGGGGAGACCGAAAGCAACGGATGTCGAGTGGGTCTGACATAACATTGTGAAAGTCCAGTCCACAGTGGATCCAACACATCAGCGGGAGTCCAGTCCACAGCGGGGCCAACAGGAAACCATCCCGAGCGGAGACGGGTCAGCAGCGCAGAGATGTCCCCAACCGATGCACAGGCTAGTGGTCCACCCGGGGTCCCGGCTCTGGACAGCCAGCACTTCATCCATGGCCACCGGACCTATGCGACTCCCCCTCGCAAGGGACAGGGGAGAAGAGGAGAGAAGAAAAGAAACGGCAGATCAACTGGTCTAAAAAAAAAAAAAAAAAAAAAAAAAGGGGGGGTCTATTTAAAGGCTAGATTATACAAATGAGTTTTAAGATGGGACTTAAATGCTTCTACTGAGGTAGCATCTCTAACTGTTACCGGGAGGGCATTCCAGAGTACTGGAGCCCGAATAGAAAACGCTCTATAGCCCGCAGACTTTTTTTTGGCTCTGGGAATCACTAATAAGCCGGAGTTCTTTGAACGCAGATTTCTTGTCGGGACATATGGTACAATACAATCGGCGAGATAGGCTGGAGCTAAACCGTGTAATATTTTATACGTAAGTAGTAAAACCTTAAAGTCGCATCTTAAGTGCACAGGAAGCCAGTGCAAGTGAGCCAGTATAGGCGTAATATGATCAAACTTACTACTAAAAGAGAAGTTGTCTAGTATGTTCACAATTTTATTTAAGGACTTAACTGCAATAATAAACATATGTTTAATGTACCCTAAGATTTTTTGTTGAAATAAAGCCAATAATGCCATTTTTTGTGGTGCCCTTTATTTAGAAAAGTATTGAAAAAGTATCGAAACGTATCGAAATACATTTTGGTACAGGTACCAAAATATTGGTATCGAGACAACCCTAATCTGTACTGTAAGTAATATGCAACTATAATTATTTGATGCATGTTTAAAATTGACACATGCCTTGTTTTAGACTGCAATGTTGTTGAATTAAGGACACTTATTACAAATCAGCTGTTGTGTAGCTGCTCGCTCCCAGTAGCCTATTGCCTACCAGGTTTACCTTCTATAAATGACTTGACTAAAATACAAGAAAACTTCAACATTGTCTGCTTATTAGAGGAAATTGAGCTGTTAACTGGCTGTCCAGCTTTGCACATGTGACCAAGCTGCAGAACTGCAATAATACAAAACCCAAAACCAGTGAAGTTTGCACGTTGTGTAAATCGTAAATAAAAACAGAATACAATGATTTGCAAATCCTTTCAAACTATATTCAATTGAATAGACTGCAAAGACAAGATACTTAAGTTCGAACTGGTAAACGTTGTTATGTTTTGCAAATATTAGCTCATTTGGAATTTGATGCCTGCAACATGTTTCAAAAAAGCTAGCACAAGTGGCAAAACAGACTGAGAAAGTTGAGGAATGCTCATCAAACACTTATTTGGAACATCCCACAGGTGAACAGGCTGATTGGTAACAGGTGGGTGCCATGATTGGGTATAAAAGCAGCTTCCATGAAATGCTCAGTTCACAAACAAGGATGATGCGATGGTCACCACTATGTGAACAAATGCGTGAGCAAATTGTCCAACAGTTTAAGAACAACATTTCTCAACGAGCTATTGCAAGGAAGTTAGGAATTCTAAGGTCTGTAATATCATCAAAAGGTTCAGAGAATCTGGAGAAATCACTGCACATAAGAGATGATATTATGGACTTTCGATCCCTCAGGCGGTACTGCGTCAAAAACTGACATCAGTGTGTAAAGGATATCACCACATGGGCTCAGGAACACTTCAGAAATCCACTGTTAGTAACTTCAGTTTGTCGCTACATCTGTAAGTTCAAGTTAAAACTCTACTATGCAAAGCCAAAGCCATTTATCAACAACACCCAGAAACGCAGCTGGCTTCGTTGGGCCCGAGCTCATCCAAGATGGACTGATACAAACGGAAAAGTGTTCTGTGGTCTGACGGGTCCACATTTCACATTGTTTTTGGAAACTGTGGACGTCGTGTTCTCCGCAACAAAGAGGAAAAGAACCATCCGGATTGTTGTAGGCGCAAAGTTCAAAAGCCAGCATCTGTGATGGTATGGGGGTGTATTAGTGCCCAAGGCATGGGTAACTTACACATCTGTGAAGGCACCATTAATGCTGAAAGGTACATACAGGTTTACTGAGTGTTGTTAAAAGGAAAGGCCATGTAACACAGTGGTAAAAATGCCTCTGTGCCGACTTTTTTGCAATCTGTCGCTGCCATTAAATTCTAAGTTAATGATTGTTTGCAAAAAAAATAAGTTTCTTAGTCTGAACATTAAGTGTTTTGTCTTTGCAGTCTATTCAATTGAATATAAGTTGAAAAGGATTTGCAAATCTTTGTATTCTGTTTTTATTTACGAATGACACAACGTGCCAACTTCACTGGTTTTGGGTTTTGTAGATGCAAGTCGACATAATACAATACTTGTTTTAGTTTTTTTGCTGACAATCGCATATTGGTCCATTCAGATCTGGACACCCCTGATTAGATTGTTCTAATGCAAATTGCTTTGTTGACACATGTCCTTCACCTCTGAATGTGCTTACAGACAACCATCCTACGGGTCTCTGGAGAGCAACAATGCCCACAGCAGCTTTGGGAACTTCAGTAATCCCATGTATGACCCTTAAACCCGCCGACCTGACAAGTGACTTCCACTTCCAAGACCTCTCAGTACTGCAGAAGGAGTGTTTTAAGTGTGCTTGTATGTGTGTGATGCAAATCTCTTGCTAGTCATTATATCTACCTATACCCGTACCCGAGAGTCTGATTGCACTGAACAGCCTCCTAGAAGGAGGCCTTAATGACAATGACAATGTACTACATTGTCCTGTTCAATTTTAGTCGCTATTAACGAGTGTTTTATTTATAGTTTGTGTTATGTGCTATGCTTTGACGTTATTTTTCTTTTGATATGTAGGCTGATAGAGTTTGTGTGAGTTGTGTTCGAGTGTATAATTAAAGGGCAACTGCACTTTTTTTGGAATTTTCCCCATCGTTCACAATCATTATGAGAGACAAGAACACAAATATCTTTTTTGGTGGGGGATTTTAAAGATGATTTAAAAAAAACATGTTAAAGATGTGGCACCTTCAAAGCCCTCTAAAACAACTTCTAAACCAGGGTTCCCGAAACTTTTTGACCCTCGGGCCGCATTGGGTTAAAAAATGTGGCTATGGTGAATTGAAAAAACTCTACCACTGTTTTTTTTTACGGGAAATTGTGTCGACTGAGCTGCCAGTGTTATTACTGTAAGATCTATGGTTGCTATTTGTCAGGTTCAAACACTGATGACATCTATTAAACAGAAGCAAGGAATTACACAGAGACAGAATTCAATTTAGCTCATTGAGGAGAAACGTCTGGGCTGTACTTTTTGTACAGTCTTCCACCACGCTCTGACGAAAGATTTGGACTTTCCCTGATTACATGGCAACAGCTGTTTCTAAAGGAAGGGGGGTCGTAAACAGCCGTCGCCTTTGGTTACAAAACAGTTCAAAGAAAAGGTGCCTGGAGGGGGGTCAGGTCCTGCTTCCTCTCCGCTTTGTAGATCTCGGGTCAAGACAAAATCTTCCAGTGGATTACAATACATCAAAGAAACGGACACCTTCATGTCGCTTCCCATCCTACACAGTGGAGTTTTACAAGCCTTTTGATTGGTAAGATCAAAGACAGCTCTTCGGGAATTGAAACACAAAGTTTTGTGATACCTTACACTACCGTTCAAAAGTTTGGGGTCACATTGAAATGTCCTTATTTTTGAACGAAAAGCACTGTACTTTTCAATGAAGATAACTTTAAACTAGTCTTAACTTTAAAGAAATACACTCTATACATTGCTAATGTGGTAAATGACTATTCTAGCTGCAAATGCCTGGTTTTTGGTGCAATATCTACATAGGTGTATAGCGGCCCATTTCCAGCAACTATCACTCCAGTGTTCTAATGGTACAATGTGTTTGCTCATTGGCTCAGAAGGCTAATTGATGATTAGAAAACCCTTGTGCAATCATGTTCACACATCTGAAAACAGTTTAGCTCGTTACAGAAGCTACAAAACTGACCTTCCTTTGAGATGATTGAGTTTCTGGAGCATCACATTTGTGGGGTCAATTAAACGCTCAAAATGGCCAAAAGAGAACTTTCATCTGAAACTCGACAGTCTATTCTTGTTCTTAGAAATGAAGGCTATTCCACAAAATTGTTTGGGTGACCCCAAACTTTTGAATGGTAGTGTAGATACAATTATTCTGACACTATTTTTTACTGTTAATGGTAAAACGGTAAAAAATTGGCATCTCAGTTGTCAGAATAAAATAAAAACAATGGTAAAGTTTTTCCATTTACTGTAATATGTTGCAAAAAACACTGTACATTGTATAGTAAAATTCTAGTGGTTGAGTTGCTAGTATTTTACTGTAAAAAATGTATACATTTTTTTACAGTGTACGTAAAAAATATATACAGGTATAGTAATCAAATGCATAAGAAAATTCATACATCATTCTTTGTTACTGTGGGCAGTCATAACTACAATGTGGCCCTCAATTAAAAGGAGTTTGACAACCCTTCACCATAGAACTGGCATCCAATGTTATTAAAAAAGTATAGATTTTAAATCGAGAATCGTTTTCAATCAAGAATTCTGGATGCAATCATTACTCGAATCGAATCGTGACGAAAGATTCACAGCCCTAGTGAAATGTAGTTAAAATACGATGTTTTGTACAGTGAACTGGGATACAACTGGAACACCATGGGATTGTCTTTTTGGATTTAATGTTGCACATGATGTGTTGCAGTCAGCTGTACACAGTGTAGAGTACAAGAGTTCTCTCAAATGACAAACAGAGTTAACAGGACAGTTAAAGAGCCCACTAATGATACACAAACCTGTGACTTATTACTTTCTCAGAACATTTTTTGTTTGCCAGTAAAATGTAATATTTATCAGACTGCAGTAAAAATGCGCTTCGACAAAGTGAAAACACAGGAAGTTAACCGGATTCCATAAATGAACAAGGAAGTCGGTACTGCACGAGAAAACCTGGGCGCTAAATATCAGCGTGATCTCTGCCATGGAACATTTTTGCGTGTTAGTCTTCCAGCCGTGCGTAGCGTTTCGACTGGTATGGATTCTTCATTCATCACTTCAAGTAGCATTTGTAAGTTTTACAATATATGATAGGATAGGATAGGACTTTATTGTCATTGCACAAGTACAACGGAACTATGTTTTCAACACAAATCCGTTCAAGATTAGACAAACAAACAGTGTGCAGGGTCACAGAACAGGAACGCTGATGGGTCGCCAAAGGCGCCCCGTAAAAGATAAGAAAAAGGTAAAACGCTGGGGAAGAAGATGAGTAAAAAAATACAATCTAGACTGGGCTCCTAAGCGGGCCTAGTCTGGAGTGGGAAAAAAACCTCCATGCAATGCACACATAAACATGTTACATTTAATCACGACAACTCGCAACACAGGGGCGGGGAGTTGGGGCCCTGGAGGTTGACTGCTGCTATGAAGCCCTGCCAGCCGTCCATCACCCCGAGGTGGTGAAGGCGTGGGGTTTGGGAGGGTGTGTGTGTGTGTGTATGTGCCCATTGTCTTGGGTGTGATGATGTAATGTTCATAGGCTAGGGCCGTTCTGCATGCGAGCAAAAGTTCGACTCAAGGTGTCGTTAAGGAGGGAGGGAGGTCAAAAGCGTCCATCATTGAGGTGTCCTCGGGGGTGTTTTCAGAACAGCCTGTTCCTGTTGTTCACAGCGTCAAGGCCATTCGAGGGAGTCAAATCGTAGATTAGGATGTTTGTTTTCCGCGAGCAGACATTACAATGACTTGTCTGTTCTATTCGTCCATGCTGGCTGCTCTCATATTAATTTTTTCCTTTTCAGCAAGCTTCTCCATGATTTGATCCATCTTGCGATTCAGTTCAGAAATCGCCACAGTCTGTGATCCCACAGCCCGGCCCAAACCTTCCATTGCGACGAACAGCCTTTGGGCTCCTTGAGTGGCTGCCATGGTCTTACGAATTTGACGATACACCAGAGCAAGGCCCAGCCCAATCAGCAAGTGCCCCGCGATCACGGTTCCAAATAGGTAGATGTCTTCCACGTCCTCGATGGAAAGGACTGAGAGGCACATGATTCTCCATTTATCCCAGGAATCTCTCACGTACCCCGCAGCAATGGTTCCATCGGGGCAGCCAGGCTCCCCCGAACCTCTTTTCCTCGTCGAAAAGATTTTGTCAATTGCGTCGAGAGTCCAGCTGATAATTTCCATGTCTGATGTTTAAATTTGGAGGACAGCACAAAAAAGAGGCTTCAAAAAAGTTCAGACAAGACAAAACAAAGAGAGCAAGCAGGGAGAAGAAGGGAGCGGGAAAAATGTGACCACCCTCACCATAGGCAAGATAGAAGAGTAATATATATATAACTAAAACAATTGCAGTTGAGATAGGCTCCCATGTGTGATGTCTGTGGGAGTGTTTCCATGCGTACATGTACGTGCTATCGTAATGTAATCAAGCTGGCGTCGTTAGCGTGAGCTAATATGCTAACACGTTCATGAGTATCTGTGTTCGTATTATTACCTTACAATGGCATTCTTCTTGTATTGTTTCAGTTTCACAAATTCCTCAGTAAGTTCACCAAAACGTCACCGTGGAGTTATTGAGTCTATTGTAGCTAATTGTAGAGTTAGCTTCCGCAGCTACCGTTCAAAACAGTCACAAACAATAAAACAGTGTAGAAAACGCAATACAATTAGATCGCAGATGGTAACATGTCTGACATCTCATTAAGAAGTCCTTAAGTTTGTGTTTGAAAGGAACAGAACCCAGTTTGTTTCTACCTTTAGCTCCGCAGATAAACAGTAGTCCAAAAAAGGGGCCATATTTACTCTTAAATCGACAGTTTTAACTACTGCAACATTTATTAAAGTCTTATTTTATGGGTTAAACATTATGTTTAGCTATTCTCAAATGCCAATTGTCTCACTTGCCATCATATTAACCTACCAAATGACCATTTTGTATATTCTATACCAATTACTTTTCTCGAAGGGTCAGATTGCATGCTAACAGTTAACAGGTCTCACATATCAAGTAACACGGCTGTAAGGTGTATGGCTGCGGAAGTAGAGAAATAAGTGAAAAAACAGCAAAAAAAAGTTAGCATGCTAATATTAGCTTACTAGCATGCTAACGTTTGCATGCTAACAGTTAATAAGTGTCACGTACCAAGTTATTTGACTCTGGGGTAAACGGAAGCAAATTTAGCTCAAGCAAACTAATGTTAGCATGCTATCAGTTAGCTTGTGTCGAAAGTAGACAAGTGTGTGAACAAAATGAGACTTTAAGCACCGAGCTACGTGAAATTATGGCTGAACTACAACAGGTATTAATCTTGTATTTTTGGCGATTGTCTCATTAAAAGGGTATGTACCCATTAAATTGACCCATTTTTTAAATAATTCGTGAATAGCGTCACCATGGTAGCACGAAATGTTGCCAACTTAAAGTACCGCCGTAAGCGCTAGTGAGACCTTTCTGTTAGAATAATCATGTATATATATTATCACACAACTTTAGTATGCTTAAAGTCCGTTGCTATAGTTATTAGCTATTGTGCTCAAGTTAGACTTTTGTATCTGTGCAAGGACGAAACTTCTTGTCTAAAGGGGTGGCCTCAGCCGCAGATGTTATCTTTGTTTAAAGGGAGGACTTATCTTTGTTTAAAGCCAAGGACTTCAAGGACCTCAACGAAGATAAGCAGACAGCACGCAGACGAAGCAGAGACCACAAGGACCTCAACGCACATAAGACGACAGCACGCAGATGAAGCAGAGACAAGGCGAAATCACAAGGCCCCCAGCACATTCCGTCACGTATTGTGCGTACTGGACCAGCTTTGCATAATATGTGTGACCACTCCTTTTAGAGGCGGCTTCAGTGATGTTGACTGTGGAACTCCTGAATAAATGGAGGGACGCGGGAGCTGAACCTTAGAGCGTAGGGCGAGACTGACTAAGTGTGCAGCTCCATGCGTTCTCCTCATGAGCTAAATTGAACTCTGTCTCTGCATGGTTCCTTGCTTCTTGTCTGATTAATATATGTCATCAGTGTTTGAACCTGAAACTTTCCGATGGTATAACATATGAGGGGGTTCGTTGGCCGATCTGTCTCGTATTAATCGTAAGAGAAACGTGCGGAACTATAATAACAAAAGTTGAAGAATGAGGAATAAAAGTATGGGCTGCTTGCATTGCAGCAGGCCCATAACTAATAGCTAACCTGAAAATGTCTAAGCACAGGCCGAATAAATAAAAACATTTACATTTTGATTAATACGAAAACTGTTTTTTAATCAAACTAAAATGTAATTTAATGCATTTTTTGTGCTTAAACGCATTCATTCATGGGGAAATAATATGATTGTGTACAGTAACAATTTTGTGAAAGTTAAACATATTTTACCTGTTTATTTAATTCTGCTTTATCTGGAATGTATCCCATAAACCAGACCTGGGCAAAATACGGCCCACGGGCCAAATGCGGCCCATTAAGATTTTCAATCCGGCCCGCTGGACGTTCTACATCATTTTTTTAGACCTTTAACATGAAAACTGTCGCCGCCATTATGGTGTGCAGAGCTGTTTTTAAATGACCGTAAGTCTTGAACTATAGAAATTAATTCAATGGTTGAAATCTGCGCTTTTGGGTTATTACGGTAATCTACATCACAGCAGCTACAGGAACAAAGAGATTTGTTTTCAGAGCGGCCAGCCCGAAACGTATGTGTCAGGAAGAGATGCGAAAGCAAATTTTTACAACACATTTCTGAATAAAAGTGATTATAAATCATATTGTATGTGTTTATTACACTTTGCATTCATATTTTTGCTGTTTGTTACATTTTTGTTGTGCTTTGCTTGATTGTAAAAGATACACAACTATCGAAGAGCTGGTCTGAGAAGTAAAAGAGGAGCGACGTTCATATTTTGTTAATATTCAGTGTTTTATTGTTCATAGTTAATATTTTAAATTCCCACTTTCTTTATTTTCATGTACATTTTGGGTGTCTCATTCAGTCAAAAACTGATTCCATTCCGTTTTTTTAAGGTGGTCTGTCATAACGTTTTTAGAATTGCTTCGGACGTTGGGACATTTAGTATTAGTGTTCCGGAAAAAAAGGGACCCAAACACACATACTGCTAAATGTGTATATATAATTTATAGACACATACACATTGGCCCCCCCAGACACTTTTTTTTCTCTCAATGTGGCCCCGGAGTCAAAATATTTGCCCAGCTCTACGATGAAACCATCGCCACGGGATTTCTGGAGTGGGGAATTATTGTTTTCGATCTTAATCATGGCAATAGCACAAAAAATCTTGACACAATCTAAAAACATAGCTAAGAACAAAACTATAGGACGTGCTGTGTGCTTTGAAAACGGCAAAAATAAATGGTAGACAGTAGCTAGCTAGCTAAAATATGTTGTTTAACTACCCAACCAACAAACCTCGACAATATAAAACAGTACTAAAATAGGTAACACAACACAATCAGTGTGAATTGAATATTTAAGTGCAAGCACAAAACCTTTATTAAGGCGTTTTGTCAATGTGAAGACCTGGTAAGTCCCGAACAGACAAAAACCCAAGAATGAGATAATACAGTATTATATGCTCACAGATGCAACCTTGTTGTTGTTTGAGCCCACTCCCACTTCTTAAGGCTTCAGTCACATGCAGGATTGTGCAGGAATGAGGCAAAAATACATTCTGATTTACTGTAGTTGTGTATGTGACAAGTTCTCAATGATTGTACTGATTCTTAAGCAACACTTGTGACAGGAAGTGTCATATGTTGGGAAAAGAGAGGAAGAGGAAGTGGTTTATTGTCGTGAGATAAACATAGAGTGTGTGTGTGTGTGTGTGTGTGTGTGTGTGTGTGTGTGTGTGTGTGTGTGTGTGTGTGTGTGTGTGTGTGTGTGTGTGTGTGTGTGTGTGTGTGTGTGTGTGTGTGTGTGTGTGTGTGTATGTGTTCTTGTATTACTACCTTATTGAGACATTAACAAGGAACAGTACCGTAAATATGAGGACCTTTGAACAAGTCAGGACATAAATCATGGTCCCAATACGGAAAACCATTGCATCTAATAGAGAATGTCTCATTTGCACCCCTGGTGGTGAAATCTATCAAAATTAGGGTGGTCCCAAAAAGGAGGGATTTTTCAAATTGACTCTGTGTCGCTTTTAAAAGTGCTCCCCCTCTGGTCAACATATGAAATAACAAGTGTGTGTAGAAATTTTAAGTACTCCCCCTCTGGCCAACATATGTAATAACAAGTGTGTTTAAGAAATTGAAATGCGCCCCATTTGGCCAAAATTTAATAAATAAATATGGTATGTATATAGAGACATACTGTAATAATTTGAAATAAATAATTACAAACAAATAACTAAAAAACAATTACAAACCAAAAAAAGAACTAAAAGCAGTGTTTTTCTCCCAATGTGTCAACCTTTCTCTTATGAAATTGGGAACCATTTCTCATATTATTTCTGTTTCTGTAATATTGCAATATTTTCTCGTAAAATTATTTCTTTTGTATGTAAAATTATTACTTTTTTATGCAAATGTATTACTATTTAATGCAAAATGGTGACATTTGTCATATAAAATTCTGACTTTTATCACAATATTGCCCATTTTTTTTGTTGTGCTTGTAAAATAGTGACATTTTTTGAGTAAAATTATGACTTTTGTCATAATGTGAAATTATGACTTGTGTCATAACTTTGCCAAGTAAAAATTCTGATTATTATTATAATATTGCCAAAATTTTAAAGTTTTCTTATAAAATTGTGACTTTTGTCGAGTAAAATTCTAAGTTGTTTCATAATATCGCACAAATGTTAAATTTTTCTTGTAAAATTTTGACGTAAGTTGAGTAAAATTACAACTTTTACTATAATACTGCCAAAATTTTAAGTTTTTCTTGTGACATTGTGACCTTTTTCTTGTGAAATTCCAACTCATTTTTCACAACAAGCTTTTTTATATTTGCATAGTATGTACAGTATATAATATTAATGTTGTAAATACAATTATTTATAAATCTAGAAAGGGCAGTCCTAAAGAGGTAGGCATTTTTCAGAGGTCTCAAGAAGGTAATTTCTCAAGAATGTGTGTGCGTGTGTGTGTGTGTGTGTGTGTGTGCTTGT
>NC_084751.1:37178299-37248299 GCF_033978785.1 Entelurus aequoreus
CAAGAATGTGTGTGTGTGTGTGTGTGTGTGTGTGTGTGTGTGTGTGTGTGTGTGTGTGTGTGTGTGTGTGTGTGTGTGTGTGTGTGTGAGTGTGTGTGTGAGCGTGTGTGTGTGTGCGCGTGCGTGTGTGTGCGTGTGTGTGTGTGATAATGACTCAAGTCAATAACTGAATCAGCTGTCGTATATTTTCGGAGCAGTTTTCAGTAGAAGTGATAACATGTACACAGCTGTCAGTGATATCAGTATATTGGTAAGAAATATTAATAGAGTTATATTAATAGGCTTTTGTTGCATACTGAAAATCTTGTGAAAGTGTGTCATCCTCGAAAAACAATTTATACAAAGAACATGTACAAAACCCAAAACCAGTGAAGTTGGCAAATTGTGTAAATGGTAAATAAAAACAGAATGCAATGATTTGCAAATCATTTTTGAACTTATATTCAATTGAATTGATTGCAAAGACAAGATATTTATTCTTCGAACTCAAAAACTTAATTTTTTGCAAATATTCATTTGGAATTTGATGCCTGCAACATGTTTCAAAGAAGCTGGCACAAGTGGCAAAAAAAGACTGAGAAAGTTGGGAATGCTCATCAAACACTTATTCGGAACATCCCACAGGTGAACAGGCTAATTGGGAACAGGTGGGTGCCATGATTGGGTATAAAAGCAGCTTCCATGAAATGTCATTCACAAACAAGGATGGGGCGAGGGTCACCACTTTGTGAACAAATGCGTTAGCAAATTGTCGAACAGTTTAAGAACAACATTTCTCAACCAGCTATTGCAAGGAATTTAGGGATTTCACCATCTACGGTCCGTAATATCATTAAAAGGTTCAGAGAATCTGGAGAAATCACTGCACGTAAGCAATGATATTACGGACCTTCAATCCCTCAGGCGGTACTGCATCAAAAAGCGACATCAGTGTGTAAAGGATATCACCACAAGGGCTCAGGAACACTTCAAAAAAACACTGTCAGTAACTACAGTTTGTCGCTACATCTGTAAGTGCAAGTTAAAACTCTACTATGCAAAGCGAAAGCCATTTATCAACAACACCCAGAAACGCAGCCGGCTTCGCTGGGCCCAAGCTCATCTAAGATGGACTGATGCAAAGTGGAAATGTGTTCTGTGGTCTGAGGCGTCCACATTTCCAATTGTTTTTGGAAACTGTGGACGTCATGTCCTACAGACATAAGAGGAAAAGAACCATACGGATTGTTTTTGGCGCAAAGCCAGCCTCTGTGATGGTATGGGGGTGTATTGGTGCCCAAGGCATGGGTAACTTACACATCTGTGAAGGCACCATTAATGCTGAAAGGTACATACAGGTTTTGGAAAAGCTTCAAAAATTGGTCTCCTCAGTTCCCAAACGTTTACTGAGTGTTGTTAAAAGGAAAGGCCATGTAACACAGTGGTAAAAATGCCCCTGTGCCAACATTTTTGCAATGTGTTGTTGCCATTAAATTCTAAATAATGATTATTTGCAAAAAAAACAATAAAGTTTCTCAGTTCGAACATTAAATATCTTGTCTTTGCAGTCTATTAAATTGAATATAAGTTGAAAATGATTTGCAAATCATTGCATTCTGTTTTTATTTACAAATTACGCAACGTGCCAACGTCACTGGTTTTGGGTTTTGTACTTTAAATGTCTTCATTTGAGATCCAAGTCATTTAAATTCACCAGGCTACTGGTTTACTTCATGTATTATCAAAATGACAATAAGGAAAATAACATGATCTATTTAACATGCCTAAAAAAGAGCAGCAGGGTTCTTGGAAAAGGGAAATTGCTCTATAATGGTCCTACTCGACCTAAATTAAGTGTGCATTTAATACGATCAATCATCAAGTCCTGAATAAAAAGTAACGTGGGGTGCCAAAGGGTTCTGTTCTGGATCCATTTTTTCTTTTGACTTACTTTTTTACTCTTGTATAGTGTTACATGTCGCTAATTGTGTAGTAGACTTGTGTAATGTATAAAGTATTGTGTACAAGAAATGAGCAGCATGACACACTGTGAGGGGGGGGCCTGGTCTGCGGGGTGTGCAAGGACCGGCCTCGAAGCCAGCGGCAGGTGAGTAGATTGCCCAGCTGGGGCTGGTTATCTAATCACCTGTCGCCCTTATTAGCAGCAGCCGGACCGAGACACATTGTTGGAGTTGGAGAGAGAAAAAGACACACGCTGGAGAGCACAAGGGAGAGCAAGAGATACTGAGGCTGAAAAGTCGAGTGCGGTTGCCGCAGAGTGCACTAAATAAAAACATTATTGAATCCAGAATACCGGGGCTCTCGTGCAGTGTGTCACACACACAATTGCAAAATAGCAAAAACAAAGAAGAGCTATCAATCAAAGTTTATTTGTATAGCCCTTAATTAGCCCTTAGGCTGGGAAGTATAATGTGAGTTTATTCCGACCATACATATTGGTTGGTTACATAGAAGATAGACCTAACAAAAAATTCACCGACGGGAGATGGCAACAGGAACACCCCCTTAAAAAAAAGGAAACATCCAGAAAACGGTAAAATTTGGTGTGCATTGAACACACTCGTAGCAAGAGTCTAACATTTTGTTTAATGTTATTATTCTGTATGTTATTTTGGTATACTATATTGTAACTTATGTATTATTTTGAATGTTGATTTTAGGCTGTGAAACACCTTGTAAATTATGTCTGCTACAGTGCTATAGAAATAAAATTGTACTTTTTTTTCTCTTTTTTTTAAATTAATCAATCCAACGAAATAATACACAATAATACCATATTAACACAATTCCAATTCCAAAACCAAACCCGGCCCAGCAACATTCAGAATAGCAATCAACAGAGCAATCGAGAGGACACAAACATGACACAAAACAATCCAAAGGTAGTCAAACAAAAATGAATAATATCAATAACAGTGTCAATATTAATAAGAATTCCAACATAATAGTGATTAGAAATTCCTCATTGACATTATCATCACAGCCATTTATAAAAAAATATAATAAAAACATTTTAAAAATGCCGTACATTTAAACAATAGACATTACACATCACAAACAAAAATAACAAAAAGACATCATACATGACCAACACATTTACAGGCTCCATAGCTTGTGTATAGAGATGTCCGATAATATCGGACAACCGATATTATCAGCCAATAAATACTTTAAAATGTAATATCGGAAATTATCGGTATCGGTTTCAAAATGATCAGTATCGGTTTCAAAAAGTAAAATGTATGACTTTTTAAAACGTCGCTGTGTACACGGACGTAGGGAGAAGTACAGAGCGCCCATAAACCTTAAAGGCACTGCCTTTGCGTGCCGGCCCAATCACATAATACCCACGGCTTTTCACACACACAAGTGAATGCAAGGCATACTTGGTCAACAGCCATACAGGTCACACTGAGGGTAGCCGTATAAACAACTTTAACACTGTTACAAATATGCGCCACACTGTGAACTCACACCAAACAAGAATGACAAACACTTTTCGGGAGAACATCCGCACCGCAACACAACATAAACACAACAGAACAAATACCCAGAACCCCTTGCAGCACTAACTCTTCCGGGACGCTACAATATACACCCCCCGCTAACCCCCTACCCCCCAACCTCCTCATGCTCTCTCAGGGAGAGCATGTCCCAAATTCCAAGCTGCTGTTTTGAGGCATGTTAAAAAAAATAATGCACTTTGTGACTTCAATAATAAATATGGCAGTGCCATGTTGGCATTTTTTTCCATAACTTGAGTTGGGTTTTTTTGGAAAACCTTGTTACATTGTTTAATGCATCCAGCGGGGCATCACAACAAAATTAGGCATAATAATGTGTTAATTCCACGACTGTATATATCGGTATCGGTTATATCGATATCGGTAATTAAGAGTTGGACATTATCGTAATATCGGATATCGGCAAAAAAAACATTATCGGACATCTGTAATTATTATATCAAATTTCCTACTGATATCATCTCCATAGCTTGTGTGTAGCAGTCAGTATGAGTTGGACTATTAATATCTATCCATCCATTTTCTACCGCATTTTTTTTATATTACCGGTTTTTGTTGTGGTGCATGTTGAAAGAAATGCATTTTTACTTTATGATAGCACGTTACTAAATTGATGCAGAGCACCAAGAATACACATTTGCAGTGTCATTGGGATGTTTATATTTGGGATTGTGATTGCTTCTTCTGTTGTTTTCAACCATAACTCTTTTATTCTCTGACATTCCCACAATAAATGAACAAGAGTTCCCTCAGCTGCCCGACACTTCATAAATTGTACTTTTGATTTATATCGACAGACTCCAACCTGAACAGGATAAGTGGTCGGGAAAAAGATAAAGAATTGTGTTTATTAAGGAGGACTACAGTGATGTTTAAGATCAAAATGTTGGCTTTGTTGTTAATTCCTCTTGGTTAAAAATGCAATAGTTATTATTATAATACATAAAAGTATACTCCTAAAACAGTTTAAACAGGAATGAATATTATTTGATGTTTCTTTAAGCTTCATTGCAGAGGAAATAATCTACTCGTGCAAAAACCCTGTTGCTGCAGTTTAAAGTAAAAAGACCACCACACAACAATGACTTTGTTGATTGATCCGTGACTCCTTTAATAACTCCTCCCTTTAATGATTCACACTGAAGTAACAGGAAGAGCAAAGGTACAGCTGTGGAGTAACACTGTTGTGTCACACAGACACAGACGTACACACTTATCAGACTCTTACTCTCCTGTAAAATTCCACAGACCCGCACTCGGTCTGTCTAAATGATGAATAAATTCTCCGTTTCATCAAGCGCCACTTTTCATACAGTGCCTCAGTCACATGGTCGCCATGACAAACTTCACAGTTATCGGATCAGTCGAGCCAAAAACAGTTAAACTGACACTAACGCTAAAAATCAAGTCTGCCAAAAAAAATCCACTGCCAAATTTTTTGATGTATTTTCCTCTCCTGGAATATCTGCACAGCAGCAAACAGAGAAGACAAATATTAGACAGACTATATGCATCAGTGGGACTTAAAAGGGAACTACACGTTTTAGGAATTTGGTCTGTCATTCTCAATCCTTGGGTGAGACAAGCACACATAGGTAAAGTCATATAAAGCAAATGCGAAGAAGCTTACATTGGAGGTTACGTTAATATACATGCTGTAAGTACAGTATATAAGTCATGTAGTAAAAAGCACAATCATAATAATATATCATATTTACGTATTTTCACAGACACATCTCAACGTTTGCTATTTCCTTCAACAACAACCACTACTAACCATGGCAGACTTCATGAGAGACAACGACGACTACTTTGGGGGAAAATGATGATCCAGAAAACGTATATTTTTGAGCCTGAATATAAGGAGGATGAGCTACAAGTGTTATTGTCATGATCCGTGGTCCGGATCATGTTTTTGTTACGTTCTGTTAGTTTAAAAAAGAAAGGTTTAAAGTCATCCAACACCTTCAATCACTGTCCCTGAAAACCTGAAATAAAGCCAGAAATCTTGGGGTTATTTTAAAATTCTGATTTACATTTCGACAGTCACATCAAATCAGTAACAAAATCGGCCTACTATCACCTCAAAAATGTAACAAGACTTAGAGGGCTCATGTCAGCTCAAGACTTAGAAAAACTTGTGCATGCCTTTATTACCAGTAGGCTAGACTATTGTAATGGTCTCCTTGCAGATCTTCCCAAAAAAAACTGTCAGGCAGCTACAGCTTGTTCAGAACGCTGCTGCTAGAGTTCTAACAAAGACCAAAAAATGTGAGCACATTACACCAATTCTAAAATCCTTACATTGGCTCCCTGTACATCAGAGAATTGATTTGAAAATCCTCCTGCTCACATATAAATCACTACATGGTCTAGGGCCCAAGTATATCACTGATATGCTCCCACTATATAAGCCTTCTAGATCACTAAGATCTTCTGAGACCAATCTGTTAGCGGTTCCCAGAGTAAACTCAAATCAAGGGAGATCATCATTCAGTCACTATGCAACAAATAGCTGGAATAAACTTCCTGAAAATGTCAGACTTTCCCCAACTCTGACTACTTTTAAAACTAGACTGAAAACGTTGATGTTCACCTTAGCTTTCAGCTAAATCTTTTAATCTTTTAACTTTTAACGCCCGCACTGTTTTTATTTTTATTGTCTGCATTTTAATTTTGCTTTTATTTTCTTTCATTTCACTTTGTTGTCTGTGAAGCACTTTGAGTCTGCCTTGTGTATGAAAAGTGCTATACAAATAAAGTTGCCTTGCCTTGCCTTCCCTTAACTCCATAGTTCCTGTTTTTTGTGCACTCTTGTTTGTTTTGGTTGCCATGGTTGCATATGATTTTCACCTGCCGCTGGTGTTCGGGACGCTCACCTGGCTCTAATCAAGAGACACTATTTAGACCTGCCTTTGCCAGTCAGTCGGCCTGGCGTCATTGTTCGGTTCATGTCTGATTCCAAGTTTATGCCAAGTGTTCGCTTCATGCCTTGTATACGTAAGTTTTTGTTTGTTCTTGCCACAGCTAGTAAATTTTCCTTGTTATAGTTTATGCTAAGTGTTAATTTAGCTCCAAGTGCGATCAGCGCGTTGTGCCTTCGCCTTGTTTTCCGTTTTTTTGTAGTACTTTGAGTTTTGAGAAGATTAAAGGCCTACTGAAACCCACTACTACCGACCACACAGTCTGATAGTTTATATATCAATGATGAAATTTTAACGTTGCAACACATGCCAATACGGCCGGGTTAGATTAGTAAAGTGCAATTTTAAATTTCCCGCGAAATATTCTGCTGAAAACGTCTCGTATGATGACGTTTGCGCGTGACGTCACGGATTGTAGCGGACATATTGGGACACCATTGTGGCCAGCTATTAAATCGTCTGTTTTCATCGAAAAATTCCACAGTATTCTGGACATCTGTGTTGGTGAATCTTTTGCAATTTGTTTAATGAACAAGGAAGACTGCAAAGAAGAAAGCTGTAGGTGGAAAGCGGTGTGTTAGCGGCTGGCTGCAGCAACACAACCAGGAGGACTTTGAGTTGGATAGCAGACGCGCTACTGTGAGTACGTAGTTTTGGCTCCCAAACATTTGATCGCTTGCCCGTACGTGCATGCCGCTATGTGCATGTCACGTACGTAACTTTGGGGAAATATATGTGCTGTATGAACTTTACGGAGGTGAAGGGTACTTTGGGCTGTGGGATTGAGTGTATTGTGCGGGTGTTTAAATTGTATTGGCGGATTATATGGACGGGAGGGGGGAGGTGTTTGTTATGCGGATTAATTTGTGGCATATTAGATATAAGCCTGGTTGTGTTGTGGCTAATAGAGTATATATATGTCTTGTGTTTATTTACTGTTTTAGTCATTCCCAGCTGAATATCAGGTCCCACCCGCCTCTCACAGCATCTTCCCTATCTGAATCGCTTCCACTGCCCTCTAGTCCTTCACTCTCACTTTCCTCATCCACAAATCTTTCATCCTCGCTCAAATTAATGGGGTAATCGTCGCTTTCTCTGTCCGAATCGCTCTCGCTGCTGGTGTCCATGATTGTAAACAATGTGCAGATGTGAGGCGCTCCACAACCTGTGACGACACACTACAAGCTACACCCAGGCAAGGCTTTTTTATCAGCGAACAAAAGTTGCGAACTTTATCGTCGATGTTCTCTACTAAATCCTTTCAGCAAAAATATGGCAATATCGCGAAATGATCAAGTATGACACATAGAATGGACCTGCTATCCCCGTTTAAATAAGAACATTTCATTTCAGTAGGCCTTTAATAAATATGTTCCTACCTGCAAGACTTGTCCGGAATAGTCCGTTTGCATTCCGGGAGAACAAACCTCGCAGTAAGCTGCAAAAACCCTGGCGTGACAGTTATAAGCTGGAGTGATAAGCAGATCCAGCAGGTAGCGCCGTTGCTAAGTGCTCAACAAGAAATACAAATGACAAACATAATTTAACAATCGCTTACTGTACAATGTCTGCTCTCACTGGTGGGATGTTCATATCTTCCCAATGAGGTAAAGAGTTAATCATGATTAATTGGTGCAAATAAACGTCTTTTAATGTCTTTCTCCTGGATCTCAAGTTGTCCAACTTCTCGGTAAATGGCCGCAACTCTCCACTATACGAGTGAGAAGCATGATTTATAAACTGGAATGACCTTTTACCAACTCAGAGGCAATGCAGCAGCTCACCGGCTCAATATGTCAATAGCTGAGTAATCTAGTTACCTCTCTGTGATCATGGCACCCTCTAAAATGAGTGCCTCTGTGTAAAGGCTTATAATAACAATATCGTTAATACTTGGTTAATATGCAGGTTACGACATTTAAATGGAGTATTGTTTGCCGTTTTTGGATGTTTAGGGCTTTATATTAGCTGCATTATTACCGTATTTAACGACTTAGAAATGCATTATAAAATAAAAATATATGTGTTTTTGTCTTACATAGGGATTGGGAATGATAGGCAAAATCAATTTAAAAAAAATCATTCCAAAACAGATATAATGCATTTACAGTAGAGTGGATAGTAGTGTTCCCAACTGTGTTGAAAACTGAATTATCCTGGACATAGAAACTATATACACGTCTCGTATGTTGTTTATATGGGACATATGTTGTCAGTATCACTGGGAAAATCAAAACTAGTACTTTAAGTAAGTACAGTATGTAGCGGTATGCTGTTAAACCGAGAGAGTATTTAGTAATTAAGTTAGAGCGTATAGTTATAATATATATTTTTTTGTAATGAGCCGTACAATTACAACTGGTAAGTTAAAGTATTGTTATAACTTTAATGTAATTAAACACAGTTACAGTAAATTGCTGCAAACATATATCACGGTAAATCTTACTGCAATTGTAGCCAGTAATTTCCTGTGAATCTACAGTTTATTTTTTTACAGTGTATAAATGCTTTTAGGGCACAGTCATACTGGAAAAAAATGAATATTATATTTCCTAAACTGTTCACATTCAGTTGGAAGCACATGCTTTTCAAAATAAGTCATATTGTTTTAAAAGAAGAGCTGTACAAGTGCAGTCCCTTAATGGTTGTGTCTTAATACTTGTAACCATAAAGTTTTAGTAATAAAAACGTACAACATAACGTTTAATGCGCCGACAATCCATCAAGCGGTGCGGCTTCATAGCTTACCAAAGTCGTACAAAAAACATTTTGACAGATTTTTGAGTGCATTTAAAGTTTTGGTGTTGTTTACTGCCATCATATTGCAGTCTACACGTATCTCTTATTTATGACTGCCATCTACTGGTCCCACTTATCATTACACCATGTACCAAATAAAATTGCTTCGAGGTCGGTAAGCACAACCAGAATTATTCCGTACGTTAGGCGTACGTTAGGGTTATAAGGCGCGCTGTCGATTTTCATCCGAAAAATACGGTATGTTGCACATTCTTGTATAGTTAGTGGGGGTTTGCTGTTAAACCGAGAGAGTAATTAGTAATTAAGTTAGAGAACATAGTTATAATATATATTTTTTTGTAATGAGCCATAAAATTAGAACTGGTAAGTTAAAGTATTGTTATAACTTTAATGTAATTAAACACAGTTACAGTAAATTGCTGCAAAGATATTTCACGGTAACTCTTACTGCCATTTTAGCCAATAATTTGCTGTGTATTTACTTCTTTTTTTTTCACAGTGTATACATGCTTATAGTTCATACTAGGGAAAAAAACTGAAAAGTGTATTTCCTAAACTGTTCACATTAAGTTGGAAGCACATGATTTTGCAAATAAGTCATATTGTTTAAAAAGAAGAGCTGTACAAGTGCAGTCCCTTAATGGTTGTTTCATAAGTATCATGTCTTAATAGTTGTAACCATAAAGTTTTGGTAATAAAAGTATACAACATCCTTATTCATTAACTCAAGTGAACTGAGTTTCCCACCCAATCATGTGTTGCACACCCAGATGTTTGCTGAAGAAACAGATATATTTGCGACATGTCATCTCATGAAGTACAGGCTGTCTTCATGACACATGCGGGGAATCTTCTTACTCAACCCTCCCCTCAGTCCTATGACAGCCCTGCCCAGCCTCCCTGCACAGCATACTTAAGCATCACATAATACCAAATGTCTCACACATCTCTCTGGAGTTGACATACACTCACTTAAAATACAATACACCATACATACATACATACATACTTTTTAATACAAGGACTTCACAGCTATTCCTGTCCCAAAGGGGAAGGTAAATGAATAATATTTGTTTTATTTGACTCACTTTTACCCTTTTTGGCATTTGCAATCTTGGGTTATATGTATCCTGTTGTATCCATGTATTTTTATTTTTTTATTTGTTTTGCTTTTGCAGACTAGGACCAGCCAGAGATGACACTTCTACCATCTTCACTCATCTTTTTCCTTCTTGCCACAGCCGGTAGCAAACCAGTAAGAATTCATTTGAATAAATAAGTATTCCGTGTCTACTTAACTTTAAAGTTCTTCAAGTAATTCTATTGTAAATGGAAACTATGACAAAGGGAGACATCGTTTTTTTTTTCTGGAATGCGTGGAGTTTATTTGTTTTGCTAAATCAGGGGTCCCCAAACTTTTTGACTCGGGGGGCCACATTGGGTTAGAAAAAATCTGGCCGGGGGCCGAGCTGTATATAAATATATATATATATACACGTTAGGTCAGGAAAAAACACAGAGGCTATTTCATACCTACAAGCCTGTTTCGCAGGTTTCCCTGCTCTTCAGGGGATTTTATAATATATACAATATAACATATAACAATATACATAATACAACAAAGCTCTACCCCGGTATTGAGCACTGCATAACGGATAAACCACAGAAACCTTGACTATATATATATATATATATATATATATATATATATATATATATATATATATATATATATATATATATATATATATATATATATATATATATATATATATATATATATATATTATTATATGTTATATTATATATTTTTTTTATTATATATATTACAAAAATCCCCTGAAGAGCAGGGAAACCAGCGAAACAGGCTTGTAGGGATCAAATAGCCTGTGTTTTTTCCTGATCTAACGTGTATATGTATGTATATATATATATATATATATATATATATATATATATATATATATATATATATATATATATATATATATATATATATATATATATATATATATATATATATATATATATATACATACATACATATACACGTTAGATCAGGAATATATATATATATATATATATATATATATATATATATATATATATATATATATATATATATATATATATATATATATATATATATATATATATATATATATATATATATATATATATATATATATATATATACACGTTAGATCAGGAAAAAACACAGGCTATTTGATCCCTACAAGCCTGTTTCGCTGGTTTCCCTGCTCTTCAGGGGATTTTTGTAATATATATAATAAAAAATATATATAATATAACATATAACAATATACATAATACAACAAAGCTCTACCCCGGTATTGAGCACTGCATAACGGATAAACCACAGAAACCTGGACTATTATTATATATATATATATATATATATATATATATATATATATATATATATATATATATATATATATATATATATATATATATATATATATATATATATATATATATATATTATTATATGTTATATTATATATATTTTTTATTATATATATTACAAAAATCCCCTGAAGAGCAGGGAAACCAGCGAAACAGGCTTGTAGGGATCAAATAGCCTGTGTTTTTCCCTGATCTAACGTGTATATGTATGTATGTATGTATGTATATATATATATATATATATATATATATATATATATATATATATATATATATATATATATATATATATATATATATATATATATATATATATATATATATATATATATATATATATATATATATATATATATATATATATATATATATATATATATATATATATATGTGTGTGGCGAAGTTGGTAGAGTGGCCGTGCCAGCAATCGGAGGGTTGCTGGTTACTGGGGTTCAATCCCCACCTTCTACCATGTTAGTCACGTCTGTTGTGTCCTTGGGCAAGACACTTCACCCTTGCTCCTGATGGCTGCTGGTTAGCGCCTTGCATGGCAGCTCCCGCCATCAGTGTGTGAATGTGTGTGTGAATGGGTGAATGTGGAAATACTGTCAAAGCGCTTTGAGTACCTTGAAGGTACAAAAGCGCTATACAAGTATAACCCATTTATCATTATTTATTTATATATATATATATATATATATACATGTATATATATTTATATATACACTACCGTTCAAAAGTTTGGGGTCACCCAAACAATTTTGTGGACTAGCCTTCATTTCTAAGAACAAGAATAGACTGTCGAGTTTCAGATGAAAGTTCTCTTTTTCTGGCCATTTTGAGCGTTTAATTGACCCCACAAATGTGATGCTCCAGAAACTCAATCTGCTCAAAGGAAGGTCAGTTTTGTAGCTTCTGTAACGAGCTAAACTGTTTTCAGATGTGTGAACATGATTGCACAAGGGTTTTCTAATCATCAATTAGCCTTCTGAGCCAATGAGCAAACACATTGTACCATTAGAACACTGGAGTGATAGTTGCTGGAAATGGGCCTCTATACACCTATGTAGATATTGCACCAAAAACCAGACATTTGCAGGTAGAATAGTCATTTACCTCATTAGCAATGTATAGAGTGTATTTCTTTAAAGTTAAGAGTAGTTTAAAGTTATCTTCATTGAAAAGTACAGTGCCTTTCCTTCAAAAATAAGGACATTTCAATGTGACCCCAAACTTTTGAACGGTAGTGTACATACATATAATAATATATATATATACAGTATATATACAGTATATATATATTATACATATTATTATATTATATATTGTATATATTATAAAATCCCCTGAAGAGCAGAGAAACCTGCGAAACAGGCTTGTAGGGATCAAATAGCCTCTGTGTTTTTTCCTGATCTAACGTGTATATGTATGTGTATATATAAGTAGCGGTAGAAAATGGATTAGAAAGGACAGATTTTTAAAAATTATAATAAAAAAAATATATATATATATATATATATATATATATATATATATATATATATATATATATATATATATATATATATATATATATATATATATATATATATATATATATATATATATATATTTTTTTTTTTTTTTTTTTTTTTTTTTTTTTTAACTTGGGACTTGGGCCATAGTTTGGGGACCACTGTACTAAATGTTTTATTTTTGTATGTTCCCTTTAAAGATTGCTGAGAACCGGCACCAAGATGCTGATCAGCAAAAACCGGGATCACTGGATG
The DNA here is from genome assembly GCF_033978785.1 of Entelurus aequoreus. Lineage (NCBI taxonomy): Eukaryota > Metazoa > Chordata > Actinopteri > Syngnathiformes > Syngnathidae > Entelurus > Entelurus aequoreus. The sequence goes on from NC_084751.1 coordinate 37,191,707, forward strand.
AGTACGACGGAATCTCTGAGTGGCTTTCTTCTGGCTCCAAAGTAGCTAAAGCACATGACTTATATGAGTCCAGAGATTTTTCCGAAAGTCAATCCACCGAGGGGACGTCGCAAGAGTCAAATGAGGAATCAATGGCGGAATCCTTAGGGGAGTCTTCGGAGGAATCATCGAAAAAACCTTCGAAGGAATCATCTGAAGAATCCTCAAAGGAATCATCCGAGGAATCCTCAGAAGAATCTTCGAGCAAATCATCTGACGAATCATTTGAGGAAACCTCAGTTAAATCTTTTAAGGCACCCACAAAGGAATCATCTGAGGAATCATCAGACGAATCCTCAAAGGAATCTTCTGAGGAATCTTCTGAGGAATCATCTGAAGAAATTTCATCTGAAGAATTTTCAAAGGAATCATCTGAGGAATCATCTGAGGAATCATCTGAAGAATTTTCAAAGGAATCATCTGAAGAATCCTCAAAAGAATCTTCTAGCGAATCATCCGAGGAGTCATCCGAGGAAGTTCCTGCCACAGGTGATCCCACCATGTCGCCCACTGCCACAGCACCAGACACAACATATGACGGAAGAACCCCCACACCCAGTCCTGCACCCACAACGCAGAACATGGATGAGACAACTACACCTGAAAAAAGAGGAGACAACTAAGACGGTGAATAACTAAAAAATATAATGTCATTCATTTTCTTGTTCCTTTCAATTTGGAATAATATTGTGACTTAATATTGTATTTATTGAATTACTGTGCAATTATTACAAACAAACATGGTTGTTCCTGCATAGAATGTATTTAAATAGTTTTTGATGCTCATGTATTTATGAATGAATATAATATCACATTAAAAGCGACTCCAAAAATGTTGAAAAAAAACCTAGACAATAAAAAATGTTGAAATGTTTATTTTGTCACACAAGACATTTACACAATGCATGCAATGTACAGAATGCAATGAGACAGAATGCGTGGAGCTCTTTGTTCTCATATCGTTATTTAGCTGCCGGCTAAATAAAAGTGTGAAAAATACTTTAATGCCTCTATGTAGTGTTTAGAACCTTTTTTTGAGTTTAAGCGCATATTTTATCACATACCCAGGGGTCGGCAACCAAAAACGTTGAAAGAGCCATATTGGACCAAAAATACAAAAAAATAATCTGTCTGGAGCCGCAAAAAATGAAAAGCCGTATATAAGTCTTATATTGAAGTCAACACATGATGTAAGTGTCTAGATTAGCTATAAAAGCCTACTATCAAAATGACTATGGGTCGCAGGCTGAAGCAAATCTTCGTTGACAGAAATGTTGAAATGTAATATTTATTCTACACATTTTTACATTAGAAACCATTACTAAATCAGAAGCTACTCAGAAGGTGAAATAACTCCTGGAAATTACTGGCTTTTAATGGCCAAAGGTATAGATGTGTGTGTCCAAGTTAAAGGAAACGGCAGGCTGTCTTCTTTTAATAGATTTATTACAATCTCTGGCAAGCTAGAGGATGTTTGCTGTGGTCTGGAACAACGTGGCACACAAACAACTATCAGAAATGCAGCCAATATTACATACATATAATGTGTCATTAGACTTAGACTTAGACTTAGACTTAGACTTCCTTTTTATTGTCATTCAAATTTTAACTTTACAGTACAGATAATAATGAAATTTCGTTGCATTAGCTCATGGTAGTGCAGGATAGAAAAGCAATAAGGTGCATATATAAATAAATAAATAGGTTACTGTACAGATAAATATATTGCACTTTTTCATATGCATCCACGTTTATTGTGGATGTATGTTATATTGTCTTTTTTATTCCAGCATGTTAATCCATTTTGGGGATCCATTAGACATGCAAAACTAAATAATATACAAAAAAGATCAAAGTAAAGGATATTAAATGAGCTCAAATATACATACAAATGAGGCATAATGATGAAATATGTACACACAGCTAGCCTAAATTGCATGTTAGCATCGATTAGCTTGCAGTCATGCACTGACAAAATATGCCTGATTAGCACTCCAACAAGTCAATAACATCCACAAAGCGCACCTTTTGTGTATTCACACACAGCATAAAAATTTTGGTGGACAAAATGAGACAAAGAAGGAGTGGACGATTTTACATGTGAACAAACTGTTACGTCACAGTTCACACTATGGTGAGTTCAAGAACTGCCGAAATTAGTAGGACAAAACCATGTTCACCAAATAGTGTCATCAGTGAAGCATACACACAAACATATTAAACAGTGGGCTGTCTAACAATTGGGAAGGTTTGTGTCATGTTTGTTCTCAAACAAAAAACATACTAAAACAAAAAAATATATTTTTGCCCCATCTTTTTCCATATTCAATTTTTTTTTTTAAATGCTCCAGGAAGCCACTAGGGCGGCACTAAAGCCACGGGTTGCTGACCCCCACCCCCCAGTCCCCATATACCAATGGTAAATTACCTACCTTCTGCTATCTAGTGGAAGAGCATTGCATTGTTCTGTCACTAAACTATTATGTCTTGGCATATACAGATGCACAAAGGTACATTATTTGGTACAGTACGGTGTGGTTTATTACAAGTTACATGAAACAACATCACATGCACAATGAAACATGGCTGGAAAGGATTAGGACTAAGCAGATATTATTTAATCCAGCTAGCGCCAGGACGGACAAGCTTCACAGTGTCTTGGCTGAATGAGCAGGTATCGGACACCTCGGTCTCCTTGGACGTATCCTCGCTCATCCATGCAGACTGGACACTGGCAGAGATTTAGTGGGCGGCCGAAGGTGGAGTCGGCTCTCTTGGTTGCTTTGTTGGGTCTGCTCCAACAGAGCCTTTTCCATTGCCGCCCCTAAGCTCTGGAACAGCCTTCCCCTCCACATTAGGTCAGCCCAAAACCTGGAGGTCTTCAAAACCCTTCTTAAGACCTACCTCTTCTCGCTGGCCTTTGACCTGAGCTGAGTCCGCCCACTAGGCCACCATTTCTAGTCCCCCCCACCCCCACCCGCTTCGCTTTAGTTTTGTTTTGTTTTCTTGTTTTTTTAAAGTTTTTTTTTCAATTTGTCGCACTTTTATTATTATTTTTATTTTGACATTTTTACTTTTTATTCGAATCCTTTTACCGTATTGCTTTTGCACTATCTTGTTTAGCTCATTCATTGTTTATGTTATTTGTTTGTTTTTGTTTTGTTTTTTTGCTCTATGCTTTTTTAACCTGTAAAGCACTTTGGTCCAATTTAAGAAATTGTTGTAAGCGTGCTATAAAAATAAAGTTGACTTGCCTCGCCTTGCCTTGCTTCCTGTCTCTGGCCATGCTCCCCCCAGCAGACGATGGCGTGGAACACCGCAGAGGTCACCACAGTGTATATGTGATTTTTTTGTTTGTTTGTTTTTTTGTAGTTTTACTTTTGTAGCTGTATGTAGAAATGGCTGGTTGCATCAGCTCTGCTCCTTTGATGTCTTTAATGTCCTTCGTGTTCTTTGATGTTTGAAATTTCCCCTCTTACACACATGTATATGTATATGTGCTATGGCTATGAGGTTTTTTTTCCCTTGGCCTCAGTCTGGATCCCCTCTCCAGGGGCCCAGGCTTAGCGTTTACCTGTTTCTCATCTTTTTTGTAAGTGGTGCCGGATTTTGGCAGACCCGTCAGCGATCCTGTTCTGTCTCCCTGTAATGTTTGTCTGCTCTTGAATGGGATTGTGCTGAAAATCTTAATTTTTTTCTCCGGGATTAATAAAGTATTTCTGATTTTGATTCTGATTCACTTCCACACGTCTGTTTCCTTTGATTACATTTTTTAAATTGAATTGTGTTCACTTATTGTGTAAAAAAAAAAAAAAAAAAAAAAAGGAAAATGACAGATTAGGGAAGGAATACAAATTTCAAAACAAAATTAAACATTTATTAAAAGCAGTGGCAAGCCGTGCATTTCCCACCTAGGCCTTCAGTGATGTCTAACTTCAATAAATACCTCTCAAAATACCATCATTGATGTCGCCATAAAATGAAAAATACTATACAGAAACACACTTATGCACTGCTGGACATCGAATCACCTCAATTTTTCACTAGTGTACGAAACGGGCTATTTTTTGGCACATTTAAAAATCAATAAACCCGCATCGGACGTGGTTCTGTCAAAAAAATAATAAATGTAAAAAACATATTCAATGTAAAAAAACATATATTTGTAACGGCCATTTGATGCCGTATAAGCCATTGGTACCGTTCATAGTTGGTTGATTCGAGTGGAAGTGGAAGCCATACCATTTCACCGCGAGAACAGCTTAACTAGTTTCCAGGGTCGACCAACCTCGTCTCACAAGATCTAGTTTATTTTTAAATATCTTTCTTGAAAATGCCCTTGCAAATATATATCTGCCACCTAATCAACGTTTTGCTCTGCTTCTTTGTTGACTATAAAAGGGAGTACCGCTGATTTCTCCGCTGGCCGGGTATGGCTCCGGTGCCACTTTCTGCTTTCGTAAATCACAACTTGTAATTGCATACTTGGGAGTGACAAATGAGTATCCGATCACAGTCACGTTCAACGTGAGGCTACCTAGATGGGCTACCGGACAACCGCCGCTAATGTTGGTTCAGAAGGCCTCCGGCAGAATTCATACACCGCTGGCAACAAGCTAGCTAAATTCTGATTGGATAAAAGCTCTACCTTAAAAACAGCAACACTGGGGCCTAATATGACGTGAAGAGAATGTGATGAATGATAAATGATTAATTAAAAATAAAATTTACTTTTATCAATTTATGATCATGATTTATGGTAGGCCAGCAGAGAAGGCCTTGCTGGCCCTGACGGCACACCACTGATTAAAAGTACTAAAATAGTTGTTAATGTTATTGTTGTTGCGGTTGTTGTTGTCTCTCTGTCTTATCCCCCTCTTATCCCCACAATTTCCCCCTCTGTCTTCCTTTTTATCTCTTCATATCCCCTCCTGCTCCGGCCCGGCTGCACCAAATAATAATATAAATCCATTTAATAAAGTCAAATACAAATAAGTATAGTAAATTTGTACAGCCGATATGGGCATCTACATCAACAATATGATTTGCCTGAGTAGCTGGACAGGACAAAAAATTAAAAAAAAGTAATAAAATAGGAGTTATTTGAAATATTATTTGAAAAAAACATAATAGAAATATATTATTAATAATGTTGGCACAAATTCTGTGAAATTAAAACTGCTGCTCTGGCGTATTAATTTGAATAATTCATACAGGAGAGTGTTGACACAAAAAAAAAAACAGAAGATCTGGTTGTATGTAAAATAATTTTATTCAAATTTTAGACAAGGTACAAAATAACACATTACAGTAAACCATGCCATCCACATGGGTAAGTAAGAATTGATGACACAAGCAGATTTGATACTAGCAACATATACATACTATTGAAAAGTTTCAATATTTGACGCTTTATTATTCAAATATGGCTTTAATTGCCTGTAATGTAACCCTGCTGACATTTCATGATTTGATTCTGCATTGTGCTGAAATGTTCTTTTTATTATCGTTAATTCTGACAAAAAAACACAAATTGGCTTTTGCAAAAACCTAATAGAAACGGACTGATTTTCTTCATAGAAATGACCCCTTAAAAAACAGCTCTCAAAGTCACCATATCATTTTTGTGGCCTGTGATAGATAGCCTGGAAATAATGTGCGTCAATAAAGCATTCCATCTTTAATGTAGTTCTTAACTTTATATTATGCAATGCAATAAGCTTTTCGGCATTTTTAAATAAACATTTGATGCTAATTGAACTTGAATATCTGCCCGTCACTTTAACTTCGGATTCAAGTTTTTTGGTGAATAATGATAATTGTGTCATAATATCATGATGCGACCCTCCGAGGACTTACGTAAATACGACGTGACCCAAGATGAAAATGAAAAGTAGTACTTGGTTGACCTTAACGGGTCCTAGACTGGTTCTTAGGAGGATACATGCACTTGGTTGTTGAGGATTGTACAAAGCAAAACTTTTTTAAAAAGTGCCTCAGAAAGGGAAAGATCACGCTTGAATGTGGCATGGAGTCTTTATTACACCACCCCCCACTTCCTGCATGACTTATTTGGCAGTAATGACCACGGTATCGGCGTTGGGTCCGGGGCCCGTCCCGCGTTCATCCGAATCACTCTCCGAGCTCTCGCTCTCGTCGGAATCGCTGTCGGCGGCTCCGGGCGTGGCCGCCGCCTCCTGGCTGGCGCTCTCCTCTTCTTCCTCTTCCGGGTTGCTGGAGCTTCCGCTATCGGTGGTGCCCGCGTTCTCCTCCTCCTCCTCTTCCGCAGGGAGGACATCCTGGTTCTCGGAAGGTCCAGAGGTGTCTAGGTTCTCGCTCTCCTCCTCAGGGGTGCTGCTATCCCCCTCGAGTAGGTCGGAATGGACCTGAGGGTAGCTCTGGAAATGAGTTAAATAAACATCAGATGTGCGGCGACCATTCCCGTGATGTTAAGTAAGCTGGTGTAGGTTCCAGCTCAACCTTCATAAGAAGCCATGGTGCACAGGTGTCAAACTCAAGGCCCAACAACATCATTTTATCTGGCCCAATAAAGTACTTCATATTTCTCACTAAATGTAATATATTTTCTTCATTTTGACAGAAAAAATATATGTAATTGTAAATAATATGTGTAATGTTCTTTATTTTCAATGGAACATTTTAAGTTTTGGTGTTGTTTACTGGCGTCATATTGCAGTCTACACGTATCTCTTATGTGTGACTGCCATATACTGGTCACACTCATCATTACACCATGTACCAAATAAAATTGCTTCGAGGCCGGTAAGCACAACCAGAATTATTCCGTACATTAGGTTAGAAGGCGCACTGTCGATTTTTGAGAAAATGAAAGGATTTTAAGTGCGCCTTATAGTCCGTTCTTCAAGAAACTTCCATTTTTGCACAGGGCGTGTTACAAAGGCTTACTTAGCAGAGCACAAGTATGGCGAATGGTAAGGATTGACCCTGCAAAAATTAGGGCCCTAAGCAGAATTTGTTTTGGAAGTCAGCCCCGCCCCATCAGCGGGGGACACAATTGCGTCACTGGTTTGATTGATTGATTGATTGAAACTTTTATTAGTAGATTGCACAGTTCAGTACATATTCCGTACAATTGACCACTAAATGGTAACACCCGAATAAGTTTTTCAACTTGTTTAAGTCGGGGTCCACGTAAATCAATTCATGGTAACCCATAACGTCAACTCTTACTAATGTAACGCATTGCTGCTTTTCACCACCAGGGGCTATGACATCAGCACTAATGTAACGCATTACCGCTTTTCACCACCAGGGGCTATGACATCAGCAGTAGAATGTTGCTGTTTTTCATCACTGACGGAGCAGGAAGTGGCTGGGGAATAAGTTTCATACGAAGCGCCCTGTCATACCTAATTGAAATATTACATGCGCCTCTTCATGCAAAATGCCCCCCCCCCCCCCACGTATCACCAATATGGTCAGCATGTCTGAGAGTAGGAAGATGTTTAAAATGTAAACATACAGTAAATGTTTTAGATCAGTTGTGTCAAACATACAGGTTTTTTGAGTTTGCCAAGTATAAAAATGAGCTGTTTTTTTTTTTTAACGAAAGAAACTGCTGTTCTAAATGTGTCCACTGGATGTCACAATAGCAATTCTGTTAGGGAAGCAAACGGTACACAGTAAAGGGTGACTGTGGCTCCTCCTCCTCCTCCTCCTCGACCCACATGAAACTTAAAACCTGCCGTTTTATGTCTTCTGCTTCGAACACATCGTCATTTGGCGCCCTCGTTGCCCCAAAATGTCTCTGTCAAACACGATAAAATTTAACTTAACCAATTTGAATAGTTTTTACCTCCGTTTCTTACGGTTTGTTGAGTTAGCGCCGGATCCAATCCCAGAAAGTGCAATAATGTTATATGTGTATATGTATATATATGAATATGTATGGATAAATGCATATGTGTGGATATATACATATATATAGATACATATCTTCTTTTTTATCTTTTTATTACTATTTATTTTACTAAATTATTGTGTATGCACCTTAGGGGATCTGCTCCAATTTCGTTGTTCCTTGAACCTTGTTCAAAGTAATAGTGCTTACAAAGTACAAAGAAGAAGAATTATGAGAAATACTTTCAACCTTATTGAAAGTAAGATATTCTTCATCTGAGTATGTTAATAATGACTGAATTAATTAATTACATATTACAAAACTGTTGTGTATACTAATTCACAGATGTTATTTTATTATATCAAAAGGTCAGTAAATGATTCTATATATTTGTAAACGCTCTGAAGTGGGAAATGGGTAGGATTAAATAAACTTTGCTTCTTCCTACTCCTTTTCCGACATGATGAAAAGTGAAATGATATGAAATTGTGATGTATTATACTGTAAGTGTGTTCATGTTCGAAAATAAACTAAAAGAAAGAAAGAAAGAAAGAACCTGTTCACTGTAATAATGACAAATAAAATGACATTCTATTCTAGAAAGACTGTGACTTAAAGTTTGATCCTGGCTTTGTAGATGCACTGAGAAAAAGTCCAAGCTCATTGTGTTTCTGAAGCTGCGCCAATTTCCTCAGAATTTTCCACAAACATGAAGTGTTTTGTCCAAAGGATTATTTGTGATTTGAACATTTTCATCATGTGCTCGTTCTATTTTGGGCCAAAGTAAAACAAAGAAAACAACCTGGAGTTGTCTTTATTTTTAAGTTATCATGCCATGATTTTACCATTTAGATGTTAGTGCTCATTTGAAACAGTTATGCTTTATAAAACACTAATTATGTACGTTACCAGGCAGGCCCAACTGAACACAATAAATGCTTGAAAAAGCAAATTTGACACAAATCTCATGCTGAAAGGGATTTTTTTAACCAAATTTTACCTCCATCTTGTACCCCTTCTCCACCTCATTGCCAGTGGGCATGTCGTAGCCCGATTTCTTCCCGCTGTCATATCCGTAGGACTTGTAAGGCGAAGGAGCCTTGTGATAGTTCTTCTCCTGCATGTAGACGTAGGACTTGTAATCGCCGGGATATCCCCCCATGCTGTCACCGCGGCCCGAGTCTGTGTCTGTGACGATGGTGGGCACCAGGGGCTCCTCTGTGGTTTCATACAGGGGCTCATCCGTCACAATTACGGGGGTCACGGTGTCTGGAGCGAGAGTTGTAGACTCGCCCGACTCTGAGGAGTCATCCTCCTCCTCCTCGTCCTCCTCTTCACTGTCCTGTGAGGACAAAAATGGAGTGAAAAACATCATTTGAATCTGGTCTGAAAAAACTAACCTATTCATTGTTTCCTGTCTGGAATGGACATTTACTGTTTTTAAGTTGAATTGGAGCGGTAATTGTTTTTTGGTGACACCCAATGATCACAAAAATGTATTAAGTTAAGCTCAAATGCAGTATGTTGAATGATGTGGACACGTTTGTTACTGAATACTTTTTAATACGCTTCTGCCTTGGAGACTTGGTATGTGTAAGTAATATGCAACTCTAATTAAAAATGTGCTGTTGTATTGTTCAGTGAATATTGCGTATGTCTAGCTTTTGTGCTACTGTGTGCTTAGCTGTTGTGTAGATGCTAGCTCCTAATAGCTTATAGCCTATATTTTTACTTTTTTAAATGACTCGACTAAAATACAGGAAACGGCGGGCTTATTAGAGGACATTTAGATGTTAACTGGCTGTCCGATAAGTAAACACGCTGCAGGACTGCTTGTGGTAAAACTAATTATGCAAACTTTAGATGCAAGTCGATATAATCTGATACTTGTTTTGTTTTTTTTATGCTACTATTGTACCGGAGTTTAAAAAAAAAGGTGCGTAGGAATATGTATTGCAGTTGGAAGCCACCCTAAATTTGGGCCTGGGCCACTCTTCGACACCCATGCTCTACTCAATATCACACTGGCATGGGAACAGGAGCTCAGAACATCCCATTAAAAGTCATATTTAACAAATAAGAATCATTCCTTTCAATTAATTGACTTTTCATTTTTACTTACACTTTCTTCCGAATCATCATCATCATCATCATTGTCTTCGTCATCGTTGTTGTCGACAGGGGGTGTATCTGACGCGGCAGGATCCGTGGTTTCATAGTTGTTATAATTGACTACAGCTGGGGTGTCGACTGCTACCTGCTATAAAAAAAAAAAAAAAGTCTCAAACAGCGTCGCAGTCGATCTAGTGATTATTCAGGATTGATCAAAATTAAATGAATTCTAGCTCACCTTGTCAGAATTGTCGCTGCTCTCATCTGAGTCGAAAATAGCTGGTGCCAGAAACCTCTGCAAAGCCTGTGTGAAGTTGAGACGTTTGCCACATTAGAGGGATATTACACTTTTATTCAAGCGTTGGATTCAAAAAATGGTAAAAGGGCTGCACCATTTCCTTACTTAGACTTGAAATCACAATTATTTTGAAGAAACTATAATATAAAACACGTTTTCAGTTATTTCACCTTTTTTTGTTAAGTACATAACTCCACATGTGTTCATTCATAGTTTTCATGCCTTCAGTGACAATCCACAACAGAGGTGTCCAAACATTTTCCAGCGAGGGCCACATAGAGAAAAATTAAAGGATGCGAGGGCCACTTTTGTACATTTGTATATGAAAAATACTCAAACCAAAACAATGTAGGTGAACATACAGTATGCTAACATTTGAGGAAAAAAAACATATACATCTTAGCTTTGTGTTATAGATAACAAAGCAATAAAATAATTAATGATTATTTTAATAAGGATTTTATTTGTATTTACACTACCGTTCAAAAGTTTGGGGTCACCCAAACAATTTTGTGGAATAGCCTTCATTTCTAAGAACAAGAATAGACTGTCGAGTTTCAGATGAAAGTTCTCTTTTTCTGGCCATTTTGAGCGTTTAATTGACCCCACAAATGTGATGCTCCAGAAACTCAATCTGCTCAAAGGAAGGTCAGTTTTGTAGCTTCTGTAACGAGCTAAACTGTTTTCAGATGTGTGAACATGATTGCACAAGGGTTTTCTAATCATCAATTAGCCTTCTGAGCCAATGAGCAAACACATTGTACCATTAGAACACTGGAGTGATAGTTGCTGGAAATGGGCCTCTATACACCTATGTAGATATTGCACCAAAAACCAGACATTTGCAGCTAGAATAGTCATTTACCACATTAGCAATGTATAGAGTGTATTTCTTTAAAGTTAAGACTAGTTTAAAGTTATCTTCATTGAAAAGTACAGTGCTTTTCCTTCAAAAAAAAGGACATTTCAATGTGACCCCAAACTTTTGAACGGTAGTGTAACTCCACATGTGCTCATTCATAGTTTTCATGCCTTCAGTGAAAATCTACAACAGAGGTGTCCAAACATTATCCAGCGAGGGCCACATAGAGAAAAATGAAAGGATGCGAGGGCCACTTTTATACATTTTGCTTATGAAAAATACTCAAACCAAAACAATGTAGGTGAACATATGCTAACATTTGAAAAAAAAAAAACTTCTACATCTTAGCTTTGTGTTACAGATAACAAAGCAATAAAATAATTCATGATTAATTTAATAAAGATTTAATTTGTATTTATGTGAACTGTGCTCTAAAGTAAGCTTGTATTTACTATTATTGCTAAGAGGGATGTGTGCTATGGCTGAGTTGTTTTTTTCCTTGGTCTCAGTCTCTCCAGGGGCCCAGGCTTAGACCGATTTTAAACTGTTTACCTGTATCTCACCTTTTTTGTAAGGGGCGCCGGAAGTTGGCAGACCCGTCAGCGATCCTGTTCTGTCTCCCTGTAATGTTTGTCTGATCTTGAATGGGATTGTGCTGAAAATGTTCATTTCCCCTCAGGGATTAATAAAGTATTTCTGATTCTGATTATGATTATACCGTCAACTGAAACGCTTTTGAGAGCTTTAGTACAATCAAAAACATATGTCTCACAAGAAATGTGTACACTTTTGCATCATGACAGGACACACGGAAATCATCAAAGACCTTATAGAGTAAGACGCTCAGGTTGTCGACCATTTTGGTTTTCAGGTCCCATTTTGGGGGGGATTTGATCCCGTTTAATTTTTTATAGTTTTTTCTTCTAATTTGGGACCTGTTTAGTTTGTCTATAGCAGGGGTCGGCAACCCGCGGCTCTAGAGCCGCATGCGGCTCTTTAGCGCCGCCCTAGTGGCTCTCTGGAGCTTTTTTTAAAATGTATGAAAAATGGAAAAAGATGAGGAAAAAAAAAAAGTTTTTGTTTTAATATGGTTTCCGTAGGAGGACAAACATGACACAAACCTCCCTAATTGTTATAAAGCACACTGTTTATATTAAACATGCTTCACTGATTTGAGTATTTGGTGAGCGCCGTTTTGTACTACTAATTTTGGCGGTCCTTGAACTCACCGTAGTTTGTTTACAAGTATAACTTTCTCCGACTTTCTAGGACATGTTTTATGCCACTTCTTTTTCTATCTCATTTTGTCCACCAAACTTTTAACATTGTGCGTGAATGCACACGGTGAGTTTTGTTGATGTTATTGACTTGTGTGGAGTGCTAATCAGACATATTTGGTCACTGCAAGCTAATCCATGCTAACATGCTATTTAGGCTAGCTATATGTACATATTGCAGCATTATGACTCATTTGTAGCTATATTTGAGCTCATTTAGTTTCCTTTAAGTCCTCTTAATTCAATTTATATCTCATGACACACTATCTGTATGTAATATGGCTTTTAATTTTTTGCGGCTCCAGACAGATTTGTTTTTGTATTTTTGGTCCAATATGGCTCTTTCAACATTTTGGGTTGCCGACCCCTGGTCTATAGAATGTGTCGTGGGCCAATAAAAACCGAGCTGCGGGCTGCAAATGGCCCCCGGGTCGCACTTTGGACACCCCTGATCTACAATGTAAATAGTCATGAAAATAAAGAAAACCCATTGAATGAGAAGGTGTGTCCAAATTGTGGTCTGTACTGTATATAATTTAAAAATTACATAGAAAATTATGTGAATATAGTTTTTTTTCTTTATTGCAGCCCTTGTACAATATCAATTTTAATTGAAACCCTGTTGTACCCTGACAGCTGCTGCACGGATTTGGGAAACTCGGTCCACCTTTTTCCTGAAGATAGGAGCGGCAGGTCGTCTCACCTGCGAAGCAGAAGCACGTCAGTCAATGAGAATGTCACACTCTCTCTGTCTGTCTGTTGATACGCACCACTTCTTCAGAGCTCTCGGCAGAACTGTCATATTTTCTTGCCTGGAAAGCAAACAATGACAGTCAGTACGAAGCTATTGTGAAAAGACTTGACTATTGTAAATATGACAGCATTCCATAAAAATCCCCTGATACCGTTCTTTCAGTGGCCATTTTATGGAAGTATTGTTCGAGCAAAATCATTTGTAAATGTGCGGCTCAGTCTGTGCGTCTGTAATCCAATTCACATGCCTGTGTACTAGGGTTGTACGGTATACCGGTACTAGTAAAGTACAGCGATACTAATGAATCATAATCGGTACTATACCGCCTCTGAAAAGTACTGGTTCTCCTTTTTTTGCACAGTTGTCAACATCATAAAATTGATGTATTACGAGCAGAGGAGCATGTTCGGCAGCGCACAATCACGGGATACTTACAAGCAGACACAGTGTGTCGACACAAAAGGGAGAATGGACACATTTTGGCTTAAAAACTAACATTAAAGGTGGAGTTATAACACTAAAACGCAGCTCTGCAAGAGGTGCTTTAAACATGGCTACGTAGCTAGTGGCTAAAATCCATCCGCAGTCTGCAGTGTTTTGGCTACTTCTAAAACACCAATCCTCACTTCTATGGCGACAAATAAAGTACGTTTCTTAAAAGTATCATCCCTGCAGGACGAGGAATAGCTAAATATGCTTCACTACACACTGTCGGAGGATACAATAGCTCACCGCTAACAGGCTAGTTCTCCTCAATGTAAACAAATGCCATGGGTGGATCGACACCTGACATCCACTGTAATGATACCAAGTACAAGAGCGTATCTACTCGATACTACTATGATTACATCGATCCTGTAACAACTTGGTATCGGATCAATACCCAAATGTGTGGTATCATCCAAAACGAATGTAAAGCATCCAAACAACAGAAGAATAAGTGATTGTTACATTTTAACAGAATTGTAGATAGAGCATGTTGAAACAAAGTAACCAGGTATCAACAGTAAATTAACAAGTAAATTAATAATCCATTTTATACCGCTTGTCCCTCATAATGTTGACAAAATAAATGAATAAGAAATGACACAATATCTTATTGCATACGTCAGCAGCCAAATTAGGAGCCTTTGTTTGTTTACTTACTAAAAAAAGACAAGTTGTCTTGTATGTTCACTATTTTATTTGAGGACAAAATTGTTCTTTGATTGCAATAAGAAACAATTATTAAATGGACCATGAGATTTTTTGTTAAAATAAAGCCAATAATGCCTTATTTTGTGATCCCCTTTATTTAGAAAAGTATCAAAGTATCGAAATACATTTTGGGTACCAGTACCGGTACCAAAATACTGGTATCGGGACAACTCTACTGTGTACTAATGTGTGTGTCTGTTTATCAATCTGTGTTGGCGTTGATGCTTAAAACAATGGACTTTTCATCACTTGTTTTACCAAAATGGCCGAAATGATCTGCTCCAGCCTATGTCGCCGACAGAGGAAACGCAATCATTTTGGCCGCTATGTAATTATTGATAACTTACTTGGATACAAAAATACATCTGGCCACTAAGTTACTGCTAAAACATGAACTTTTATTCACAGCGATCGATGAACAGTCCCTTGTTCTTAGCATCAACGCCAACATGAGTGGGGGCGGCTGCAAGGCGTCAACTAGTGGTGAATATAAGGAAAGGCAAGGTGAAGTTCCAGTCAAATCTTTTTGCATGTTCAAATCGTTGTACAGACATACAGATGTGTCGCAAAAGTCACGTGTAAAAAGACAGCCATTAGAGGGTTCCTGCTTCACACACGTTTAAATTCTCACACACATGCCGATCGAAATACTGTGTGTAATGATCTAATTCACAGGTGTCAAACTCATGGCCCAAACCACTTCATTTCATATGGCCCTCGAAAGCCTGGAAATAATATGTATCATTGAAATACTGTAACTTTTCTCACTCACTGTATTCTTTCTTTCTATTTTGGGAGACAAAAAATATATGTACTCCATGTGATCGCAAATTATGTTAACTTAAATATTGTCTAATTGTGCAAAAATGTATTATCAAACATTCAAACCATTTTTTAAACCGAAATAAATACTAATAGTAATGATTTCCAAGCAAGTTATCCATTAAATTGTGCAATGTAAAAGTAGCAATAGATCTCATGTTAAAATTATGTAATTTACTGTGGTTTTTACAGCATTTTTCTCTAAATGAAAAAAAAACAGTATGTTTTTTACTGCAATAAACTGGGATGTCGTTTTGGCATTTACAGTAATACACCGAAAAATCTACAGTTGTGGATTTGCGGTAAAAACAAACTGGCAGCTCAGGTGCCAACATTTTACTGTAAAATTGAATTTTTTTTATTTTAAATGAAATGAAATTTAAAAAAAATCATCAACCATTTCGTGTGATCGGTTTATCAGTACAGATTAGACATATTTAACAATCATACACATTTACACACAAAAAGAAAAGAAAAAGAATGACCGAAAAAGGAATAGGCTGAAGCCAAAGCTTATATTTGCCTATCCCAGGGGTCGGCAACCCGCGGCTCTTTAGCGCCGCCCTAGTGGCTCTCTGGAGATTTTTCAAAAATGTATGAAGAATGGAAAAAGATGAGGGGAAAAAAATCTATTTTTTTGTTTTAGTATGGTTTCTGTAGGAGGACAAACATGACACAAACCTCCCTAATTGTTATAAATCACACTGTTTATATTAAACATGCTTCACTGATTCGAGTATTTGGCGAGCGCCGTTTTGTCCTACTAATTTTGGCGGTCCTTGAACTCACCGTATAGTTTGTTTACATGCAGAACTTTCTCCGACTTTCTAGGACGTGTTTTATGCCACTTCTTTTTCTGTCTCATTTTGTCCACCACACTTTTAACGTTGTGCCTGAATGCACAAAGGTGAGTTTTGTTGATGTTATTGACTTGTGTGGAGTGCTAATCAGACATATTTGGTCACTGCATGACTGCAAGCTAATCGATGCTAACATGCTATTTAGGCTAGCGATATGTACAATAATATTGCATCATTATGCCTCATTTGTAGCTATATTTGAGGTCATTTAGTTTCCTTTAAGTCCTCTTAATTCAATTTATATCTCATGTCTGTATGTAATATGGCTTTTAATTTTTTGCGGCTCCAGACAGATTTGTTTTTGTATTTTTGGTCCAATATGGCTCTTTCAACATTTTGGGTTGCCGACCCCTGGCCTATCCTATACCTTCACTGAAAATTACCGTGGATTGCCTGGAACATCAACGTTAAAAAAAAATCAATGGGATGAAAGTAATTGTTACTATATTTTATAATTTTCAATTATTTCACCTTTCAAGGTTTTCTTAAACCTTAAAGAACTGCATGTCTTCTGCTCATCACTGAGCTTGTTCCACCATTTAACTCCTAAAACTGAAATGCATTTGTATTTTATATTCGTTCTTACTTTACGTATTTCAAAAATCAACATCCCCGTAAATTATAGTTTTCTCCTCTTAATTGAAATAACCTAAGAATACAAGCTGGAAGGCTGTTGTTCTTTACTAGAAACATAATTTACATTGTTTTTAAAAACACAATATCTGAAAATTTTAACACATTAGAACTTATAAATAATGGATTGGTATGTTCATAGTAGCACGCTTTGTGTATTATTCTAATGACCCTTTTTGGAAGAAATTTACAGTAAAAAAAATAAATTGTGGCAACTAAGCTGCCCTTTTTTACAATAATAACAGCAGTACTGTTTTTCCATATACAGTAAAATACACTAAATTTTGAGGTGAGATTAATGCAATTTACCATAGTTTTTTTACATTTTAGTTTATTTTTTAAATATACTAATAAAATGCATTAAAAAATTGTGTAATAATAGTATTCACTGTTAGATGTGGCCAAACATAACTGCAATGTGGCCCTCAGTGACTTTGACACCTGTGATCAAACAACACACACACACACACAGATTGATACACAGACACACACATTAATTAGTACACATGTGAATCGGGTTACACACGCACAGACTGAAATACGCGTTTGCAAATAATTTTGCTACAATAATACCTTACAATACTTTCATACCATTTGACCATTATTGGTCAGGTTGCAAAGATCGGTGGCCCTCAGCAAGAGTGCCTTATGAGACGATGCAAATATGCACCTTTCTGATTGGGCGTTTGCTGTTAGCATCTACTCCATATATGCCTAAGCGTTGCTAACTCAGCGTTCATGTATTAAAGCTGGAGTTAAAACGGATGAAAACATAAGTTGCGGTTGACATTTTAAAGGAATTATAGACGAGAGAGGAAATGACTCACCGATCTGCAAAGAACTCCGGCGAAGAGCAAAACAAAAACAACGGCCACTTTCATGTTGTCCGTTTCTTGTCTGGATGGGAAGGAAACAGAAGTACATGTTTTCCAAATAGGGGAACTAACAATAGTGAATCAGAGTATTTGTATTCTAACAGAAGATACACAACAACATGGACATTTGGCTCTGTCTCAATTTGTTCACTAACTCATAATTCACAATTAAAAAGGACAATAGAAGGACTAAACGGAGAAGGTAAATAATTTGACTGTCCTAATTTGGGAGTGATACAGATACTGTGAGGTAAATGTTTTGGAATTCATTTACTGTGGTTGAAAGAATTTAAGCAAATATGTCAAAATAATTTACAGTACCGTATTTTTCGGACTATAAGTCACAGTTTTTTTCATAGTTTGGCCAGGCTCCTGTAGTGGATTGTCCGAAGCATAAACAGCAACAAAAGTGAGTTTAGTACAAAAAGTTTATTTACCCTTAGTCAAAAGTGCAAGTCGGATTGAGCTGTCCCTGCAGACAAACAAAACGTCCTCCGGAGGACACACGAATCAAGCAATCTTTTTGAGTCCTGGTCTCCTGGCCATTTTTATCTGTTTCCCCATGCGTTTATCTGTTTTCCTCGCGCGTCACGGTCTTGTTGTTTTTGACCTGTCTGTTCCATAACAACCTCGAATCCCTTAGTCATACTTAGACAATCAAAACATTTTGTAGACAGGTTGGCACGACTTCATATTCAACTTTGTCCTACATCTGGTCTATTCAATGGTATAGAATAGAAGAGAAATAAAATGAGCAGACATTCTTAATAGACACAAAATATAGTTCAAAGGTCAGAAATTCTACTACACTCCAGTGCGACTTATATATGTTTTTTTCCTTCTTTGTTATGCATTTTCGGCAGGTGCGACTTATACTCCGAAAAATACGGTACTTCCTTAATTTATGTGAACTTTACAATGATAAGTGTTACAGCAGGCCTGGGCAACTATTGTGACTTGGGGGGGGGGGGCAAATTTTGAGAAAAAAATGTGTCTGGGGGCTGGTATATCTGACTTTTAGAAACACTAATACAAAATCTCCCAATAATGTCTGATTGAATGCTAAAAACGGAATGGAATTTTAAATTTTTTTTACTGAATGAGACACCCAGAATGTACATGAAAATAAAGAATGTGGGATGTACAATATTAACTATGAATGATAAAACACTGAATATTGACAACATATGAACGTCACACCTCCTCTCGATCGACATATTTTACAATCAAGCGAAACGCAACAAAAATGCAACAAACACAGTGAAATATGAACGTGAAGGGTAAAAAAAAAACCACCTGCAATCTGATAAATCACTAAGCTTTAGAACTTTAGTCTGTGTTACAGTATGTAAAATGATTGGCTACAAGAACATTTGGTTACTGCATTATTTTTTGTGCTCTCACAATGTGACTTTATTATATTTTAAAAAAAAAAGTATTATATCAAATAAACAAAATATAATATTCTGGCTATCCTTGCTTCTAATTAAAAAAGCCAAATACAGTGGTACTTCCCTACAATGCTAGTTTGCGTAGCGAATGTCACAGTGAACCCGGTCTTCCTCGCTAGCATTTTCTTATAGCTAGAGATCAACATAATTTTTTTTTCTAACCGTTGGAATGAAGAAAGTAAGTGTGAAGGACAGTGCTGAGAAGAAGAAGCAGATGTTATTTGTGGAATTAAAGAAAGAAATTAGCAAAAACATAAAGCGAATAGGCAGTGCATTTTGAGCAACACACTGCGAGTGTGCACCACATTGGTGCAGAATGAATCTAACTCCAGCCAACGATGTTAAATCTATACATAAACCGGCGGACATTTATATTTAAAAAAATGGAGAACCTGATGATGGTGTGTTTGACGGAGAAGCAGCTGGAATGAGACACTGTAAAGCCCACTCTCCATATTAATTGCTTTACATTGTTATTATACTACTTGAGAAAAAAGTTGTTTGTACTACCGATTAAACCGATTTCCATTCATTTCTAAGGGCAATGCCGTTTTGCAATACATCATTTTCGTCACAGAACCAATTAAACTAAGATCCCGAGGTACCCCGGTATCTAAATATACTAACAAAATCAAGTACCGTATTTTTCGGACTATAAGTCGCAGTTTTTTTCATAGTTTGGCCGGGGGTGCGACTTATACTCAGGAGCGACTTATGTGTGAAATTATTAACACATTACCGTAAAATATCAAATAATATTATTTAGCTCATTCACGTAAGAGACTAGACGTATAAGATTTAATCGAATTTAGCGATTAGGAGTGACAGATTGTTTGGTAAACGTATTGCATGTTCTATATGTTATAGTTATTTGAATGACTCTTACCATAATATGTTACGTTAACATACCAGGCACGTTCTCAGTTGGTTATTTATGCCTCATATAACGTACACTTATTCAGCCTGTTGTTCACTATTCTTTATTTATTTTAAATTGCTTTTCAAATGTCTATTCTTGGTGTTGGGTTTTATCAAATACATTTCCCCAAATAATGCGACTTATACTCCAGTGCGACTTATGTATGTTTTTTTCCTTCTTTATTATGCATTTTCGGCCGGTGCGACTTATACTCCGGAGCGACTTATAGTCCGAAAAATACGGTACAGTGGTACCGCGGTCTTCCTACGCCTTACATTTTGTATGATTCGGTTTTCAAATAAAATCTTCTTTAAAAGTTTGCCAAGGTTTTCGGACACCGTCTTGGTCATTGTACAGCTAAACAACGTGTGTAAAAACTACCCTGTTTTGGTGACCTAAACTCTGCGCCTTTTTTTTTTTATTGTGTACGACTGCAAGATCAGCCACCCTGGGGCCAAAGAAAGCTGTGAGTGCCAGCACTTTGATTAAAAAAAAGGTGAGAAACATGATTGAATTATTTCAGTAGTTTGCACTTTAGCCTCACAGTATATTGAATATTTTTGAATGTGCCAGTTTGGATCTTCGAGATTTTTTGTTGTTGAATTGTTTCTGAACTCCAAGAAAAAATAACAAGCTTAGGGTGTGTAAAACAGTGGTATAATTGGTTACTATTTTTCGCATCCACATTTGAGACACAGTATACAGTTAAAATATGACCGTACACCACAAGACCAAAAATACGTGGACACTGGAGGCCCAAGTACTCACTCACACACACCACACACACACACCACACACGCACACGCACACAGACAGAAAAGCTAACATCTCATTGCAAAACGATGCCTACTAATCTACTGCCGCTTATTTGGCTTCCCACCAAGTTGCCAGGATTTTCTCTTGCTCTCGCTCACCAGCAAAAAGTGTAGAACCAGACAACTGACGTCCGTCAAGCTCACTTCAGCTCACACTAAATATGTTGGATCTAGCGCCATGGGGGAGAAATCAAGTGCACCTTTATCTTTTTTATGCAAAACACACTTGGAAGTATGTTGTAGTGCCCAGGTGTCAAACTCAAGGCCCGGGGGCCAGATCTGGCCCGACACGTAATTTAAAGTGGCCCGCGAAAGCCTGGCAATAATATGGATACTTCATCTTTCTTACTAAATGTTTTCATTGTTTCCATTATGACAAAAATGTCATATGTTTTAAACTTTGATATATATATACAAATATTCGATTGTTATTGGTGTGAATCATAGGGCACCTCGCCATTCGATTCCGATTCTTGGGGTGAGGATTTGATTCATAGTTGATACTCGATTCAACACGATTCTCTATTCAAATTGATTTTTGCAATGTATTATTTGGTAGAATAATAACAACACCTTAACAAAACAGCTTACAGGTTACAAAACCTCCTTTTGGTTGCTGACGTATGACACATACGTGCACCAAGTAAGCATAGAGATGGCCTAAAAAAAAATGTTTTTATTCTTTATTTATTCGTTAAAAAAAATACAATAAATTTAAAAAAAAAAAAATTACTAAAAAAAAATCGGGATTCGATTGTGATAAAAAAAAAAACATTTTTTAGTACCCCTAATTATTATATACTGTATGATAGTTTGTAAAAATAACAATAAATACTTAAATATCTGCTCGTCACCTTGACTTGCGATTTTAAAGCAAGTTATCCATCAATTTGTACGTACAAAAATCAAATAACCAAATGCGTAGGCAATAGTATAATGAGGCGATTATACTTTTATATTCTTACATTCACTGTTACAGGCGGCCCTCTGAGGGCAGCCATGACTGCGATGTGGCCCTGGAAAACAAGTTTGACTCCTCTCTTGTAGTCGTACATTTTTCATTGCAATAATCCATGCATTATTTGTATGGAGTAAAAAAGCCTTTTAAAGCAGAAGGGCCATTTCACCCAATTGGTGCCATTGATCCTCAGGAACTAAAATGCATAAATGCTCAATAAAATTATTGTAAAATAAATATTTTTTTACTCTGAAGTGTCCTGCACTTTGATGAATACAGTTAAAAATATTAATTTAAACGATCTTAAAAAAATAACGTTTCAATACTGTCCTGTTACCTAAATTATTTTTTTACAGTAGAGTTATTTAATAACATGCTATTAGCATATATTTCATGTATTTGCTAATTGTAAGCTAAAAACGCGCTCCTGTTACTTTTATTCCTGTCGCTTTGTACAGTATATTAATCGAAGCAAAACTAAAGTTGCCTGAGATGGGCCAGTACATATTTTGACTAATTCAATTAATTATTTTGAGAGTTTGGCTGGAATTGCTTAGGTAAAAGTACACATAAAATAATATACTGTCATTCTATTCCATCCAAAACTTTGTTAAATAACAAGTTCCCAGATGTTTTTGCAGCTATTTAAAGTAGCTCGTACCGAACATGCAACAACAGCTCCACCCAAAGACTTCATTGCACCAACAAGATGTCATTAATTGGTTCTGACCTTGTTCGGAATAGCAGGAAGCTGCAGAAAGAAGATGTCAGATGAGGTTTGAGCTCAGTATGATCCTGGATGTTGCGCGCTGCCCTGTGATGCTGCTGCAGACTCCCGGCTGCCTTATAAATCCTTCTGATTCTTTCTACAGCCAATCAGAGCAGAGCCTGCGTTGTCATGAGGTTAACCGCTCCATGATCCAGTTCTTTTCTGTCACCCCCACTCTTCCTGTGGCTGGCAGTGTGGGGGCTAAAACACACACACACATACGGGGAATTGAGTGGGTCCACAGACATGATGTAGATTTGAAAAAACATCAACAAGGGTGATGACAATGATTCAACTTCCCTACAGACAAGGGAATGTCTGACTGAAGTCCCTCGAGGTAATCAACAATTTGTCTGCAAGGGGAAGATGGATTCAACTTCAGATGTCAAACAGGACTTCTTTGGGGTTTTCCCTTTTTTTTTTCGTCTATGACTTTAAACCTGTCAGGCACGGATTATATGACATCAACATGGTTCTGGGTTTGACTGGCGCAACCACTAAAAAGTCAATCACCACTAATGTTGTTTAACTTCTAGGGATACACATGTGTGATAGGGATGTGTACCATATTCAGCACTTTTTGAGGATCCATCAAAATAGTACTACTGAGTACCGATTCCCGTAAAATCAAATGGTACCATATTTCCATGCCTTTTCCATATATTTCCAATCATACATGTTTCAAGCCAACAAAGCAAGCATGCCAGATCGAAAATGTTCAAAAGTAAGGCAACCTCGATGTTAATTTACATTGGATATATCATAATAATGCTCCTGATTAGCATGAGTAATTTTACGTGGCGATTTCAACGCCTCCAAGTTTGGTAATGAAAACTTAAACTAAGATACCATCAAACAGCTGGTGTGTAATAAGTACAATACTTACACTATAAACACTTTGTAGGACTCAACAAAAGACGAGACTGGCACATTCAATTTAATGGCAAATACTACTTTCTGGTTACCGCAACATACAATGTAATGTATATTTTCTGCTGTATCTACTAATATTTTTATGCTGCCCCTTTTTTGCTGGCAGCTATTACATACTCTGTAATCTTGTAAATGGTTATTGTAATTTGTTATATATTATGCATGTAAAATATTAAAATCTTACATGTTATATTTTATATTGCTTCTATGGTACATTTTTAGTCTACTTTTTACCTTTTGTTTTCGCCCTCTTTCTGTGCCTTTGTGTGCATTATCCTTTTCATCCTTTGTAACTAAGCTACTGTGCAAAACAATTTCCCTTGTGGATCATTAAAGTTTGTCTAAGTCTAAGACTATACCCACTAAAACCCATACTGGGAAATGAGACACAGAAGTGTAAACAAACAAAATATAAGCTACATATACAGTAACTGGACAGCATCATTTATCATTATCAGCGCGGTGTTAAACAAACAAATATAAATAAAAAATGTTTTCATCCAACAAATTCACATTCATTACCACATGAACATAGACACTACTACTGGTACCGTTGAGTGCCAGTAATGATTCCCGGTACCAGGAATTGGTACTTTATCAATTCAAAGGTGAAAGGTAGACATTCCTGATAGTTTTATTTAATATGAACAAATCTGAGTGTGACAGAGTAGGGGTCAGATAATGTTTACATTTTAAACCAATACTAGTTCCAGATAGGTATTTTAAAAATGGTGCAGATGCTCTAAACCCTACACTTAAAAAATGGAAAATAAAAATTTTGTAAAAAAAATTGTTTTTAATTTTATCAAATGTTGTGACATTCAATTTGAACAGAATAGTAATTTTATTATAACAGATAAATGATAACTAGGTTTCACATTAAAATAAATAAAGCAGATTGTCATAAGTATTGCAGCAACGCAGAAGAACATGGAGAACGTGCAAAAGAAAAATTGCTTTCTGATACTCATAATTCCGGGGTTTCGTGAATGCAACCTCACTCGTCGTTGTCATGATCCGTTGCCCGGATCATGTTGTATTTTAGTCAGACTACCTTAGTTCTGTTTCAGCACTCCTGGGTTTGTGTGTTTTTGGTTACCATGGGTGCTGATTAGTTTCACCTGCCTCTGATTAGTGCTCGGGACGCTCACCTGCTCCTGGGCACTAATCAAAGAGCTATTTATTCCTGAATTTTGCCACACTCAGGCTGGCTGTCTTCTGTCACGTCAAGGTCGTATGGTTATGCATGAGTCATTTTCCTAAGATGCAGGCGGAAACTCCGGAGGCAAGGTGCAGGTAAGACAGTGATTTATTCTTCATGAATCAGTCAGGATACAAACAAAACAGAAGCGTGCCGATTGCACGGGGAGCTGAGGCAAAACCTAGCACAGGAATCAAGACAGGTGAACAACATAACTGTTGCATTGAGCAAATAAGACAGCCAGACTGAGTGTGGCAAAATGCAGGAATAAATAGCTCTCTGATTAGTGCCCAGAAGCAGGTGAGCGTCACAAACACTAATCAGAGGCAGGTGAAACTAATTAGCACCTGTGGTAACCAAAAACACACAAACCCAGGGGTGCTGAAACAGAACTAAAGGCCTACTGAAATGATTTTTTTTTTATTTAAACAGGGATAGCAGATCTATTCTGTGTCATACTTGATCATTTCGCGATATTGCCATATTTTTGCTGAAAGGATTTAGTATAGAACGACGATAAAGATCGCAACTTTTGGTATCTGATAAAAAAAGGCTTGCCCCTACCGGAAGTAGCGTGACGTAGTCAGTTGAACATATACGCAAAGTTCCCTATTGTTTACAATGATGGCCGCATGAAGTGAGAGAGATTCGGACCGAGAAAGCGACGATTTCCCCATTAATTTGAGCGAGGATGAAATATTTTTAAATGAGGAAAGTGCAAGTGAAGGACTAGTGGGGAGTGGAAGATGCTGTGAGAGCCGGGGGTGACCTGATATTCAGCTGGAAATGACTACAACAGTAAATAAACACAAGACATATATATACTCTATTAGCCACAACACAACCAGGCTTATATTTAATATGCCACAAATTAATCCCGCATAAAAACACCTAGGTGTTTGTTATGCTAGCTCCTAGCTACTAGCTCGAGCTAGTTATAGCTCGAGCGGGTAATATGGACGGGATCCTGTATATATAACCCGCCAATACAATTCAAACACCTGCACAACACACACACTCACTCAGCCCAAACAACCGTTCACCTAACCCAAGGTTCATAAAGCTTATATATTTAATCAAAGTTACGTACATGACACGCACGTACTGGCAAGCAATCAAATGTTTGGAAGCGCGCGGGTGGGACCTGATATTCAGCTGGGAATGACTACAACAGTAAATAAACACAAGACATATATATACTCTATTAGCCACAACACAACCAGGCTTATATTTAATATGCCACAAATTAATCCTAATGCTAGCTCCTAGCTCCTAGCTACTAGCTCGAGCTAGTTATAGCAAGCGATCAAATGTTTGGAAGCGCAGCTGTGTACTCACGTTATCGCAACTTTGTATCCAAATCAAAGTCCTCCTGGTAAGAGTCTCTGTTGTCCGAGTTCTTCCATCTTGACTGCATCTTTCGGGAATGTAAACAAAGAAGCGCCGGCTGTGTACGTGTTGTTGCTGACTTCCCTCGCAAAATAGACACTTCGCACCGACAACTTTCTTCTTTGCTTGCTCAGCTTCTTTCTCCATAATGCAATGAACAAATTGCAACAGATTCACCAACACAGATGTCCAGAATACTGTGGAATAATGAGATGAAAACAGAGCTATTTCGTATTGACTTCAATGGTGTCCGAATACTTCCGTTTCAATGATTGACGTCACGCGCATACGTCAACCCTCAGAGGCGTTTCGAACCGGAAGTTTAGCGGGAAATTTAAAATTGCACTTTATAAGTTAACCCGGCCGTACTGGCATGTGTTGCAATGTTAAGATTTCATCATTGATATATAAACTATCAGACTGCGTGGTCGGTAGTAGTGGCTTTCAGTAGGCAGTCTAACTAAAATACAACATGATCCGGGCAACGGGTCATTACAGCCGTACCTGTCATTGGTGCA
This sequence comes from Entelurus aequoreus, assembly GCF_033978785.1. Classification (NCBI taxonomy): domain Eukaryota; kingdom Metazoa; phylum Chordata; class Actinopteri; order Syngnathiformes; family Syngnathidae; genus Entelurus; species Entelurus aequoreus. The sequence continues at coordinate 37,218,271 of NC_084751.1, forward strand.
TAATAAAAAAGTAATGTGCGTGTGTAATGTTGTGAAGAAGGTGTTATAAGGGCTGCTGTTTCGCCATGTTGAGCTCAGCAATAACATTTAAAAAGAGCGTCAGACTCTGTGTGCTTCTGTCAGTGCGCTATATTACTTACAATACAGTACAATATCAGCCCTAAGTACTTGTTGCAGGTGGCTGAACATGCAAAAGACGTTTCGACTCTCAACAAAGCAAGCTTCATCAGTTTATGCTCAGTTTATGGCCAGATCCGGTTTTAGATTGGTCAGATTAGTCAATGTTTGACCAATCGAAGTCTATGAGCACAAACTAATGAAGCCTGCTCCGGATGAGAGGCAAAACGTCTTCATAGACAAACTGTACAATCCAGTTGTGATCGATTGACTGCCCTGAGAATACAATGACATGGATGAACGAGAACATCCAATGACAGACTTAGTTAAATTGTGATGAGAACTGCCCAGGACAAAAATGATGGTACCTTTAACCTCGTCTGTAGTTGCCCACTCTTTTGAACCAGTGACTGCAATCAAGTGCTTCCTGTAACTCTTAATGAGACTACTGCACCTTTCGATGGGTATTTTTGACCACCACCTCATGAGTAAACAGCTCCACCTCTTTCAGGTTTGATGTGTGCGTTCTCCGGACATCCAGTTCCAGTTCTTTCCACAGATGTTCGATTGGATTTTAATCAGGGCTCATATAGAATGCCAATTCAGAATAGTCCAGTCCTTTTCAATGATTTCATGGTATGTCCCCACGAGGAGTTAGAAGAAAATTTGCGCCCCCTCCCATTATCCACTGTGACTATAAGTAGTGTCATTTGTCTATAAAAGTGTTACAAGTACACCTCTGCAAAACATTGTTTCCTTAACATTAAATAAAACAAAACAAGACAAAATAAATATACAGTAGATCAACCCTACAACAAAAAAATAACTGTTTTTTTTTTGTCTGTAACAGAAAAGATTTAAAGTGCATAAATTTGCCTGAAATAAAATTTGAAAAAAAATCCTTGTTTAAACTGCACACATTTTTTTGACCGACTTGAGCCATTTGATACTGAAAAATACAATTACATACAGTAAATAATAATAAACTCAAATTGATCAGCAAAAATATCTCGGGAGAACATTTATAACACTCTAAACTACGAAACAAAAACGAATGAAACAATTTGTGCTATCTTTTTTTATAAATCAAAATGAGGAAGTCAAGATTAATGGCGACAATGACCACGTTTTGTAGTGCACAGCTTTTCGAAGCAGGGTTTGAAGCATGGAATTGATAAAGCATGTTCCCCGGTGGTCACAGGCGCACCCCTCGGTGGGCCCATCCCACTATTTGAAAAGTACTGGAATAGTCCAAAATTTCACCCTTAGCCATTGTTGATCAGTTTTGGGTCGTTGTCCTGTTGGCTGAACCTGTACCTGCGACTAAGACCAAGTTTCCTGACACCAAACACATTTGGTTGAAATCTACACATCGATTAACAATTAGTGGGCCTGGACAATTTTAGTTTTTAAAAATTAGTGAAAATGTGTCACCGAGCCACCAAGGAGAAAGATCGGTTCAAATTAAGAGCCCAACATTTCTATATAATTGATAACTGATGGGTGTATGTAAATTTGTAGCGCAACTGTGAATACATATTCCATTATGTCAGTTTCGTGTTGTTGATTCAACTGCATCTGCCAGGAAGATAATGTTTGCAGCAACTATGGAAATAACTTCTTTTTTTTCTCTTTTTTTTAAGTCTGTACAGTCATGTTTGGTACTTGGCGACAGCTGTGGTTATAACTAAATCCTGAAGTCAGCATGCAGTGAAACAAAAATTGAGCTGTTTGGCCACAATACCCAGCAATATGTTCGGAGGAGAAAAGGTGAGGCCTTTAATCCCAGGAACACCACTCCTACCGTCAAGCATGGTGGTGGTAGTATTATGCTCTGGGCCTGTTTTGCTGCCAATGGAACTGGTGCTTTACGGAGAGTAAATGGGACAATGACAAAGAAGGATTACCTCCAAATTCTTAAGGACAACCTAAAATCATCAGCCCGGAGGATGGGTCTTGGGCGCAGTTGGGTGTTCCAACAGGACAATGACCCCAAACACATGTCAAAAGTGGTAAGGGATTGGCTAAATCAGGCTAGAATTAAAGTTTTAGAATGGCCTTCCTAAAGTCCTGACTTAAACGTGTGGACAATGCTGAAGAAACAAGTCCATGTCAGAAAACCAACAAATTTAGCTGAACTGTGCCAATTTTGTCAAGAGCACTGGTCAAAAATTCAAGCAGAAGCTTGCCAGAAGCTTGTGGATGGCTACCAAAAGCGCCTTATTGCAGTGAAACTTGCCAGGGGACATGTAGCCAAATATTAACATTGCTGTATGTATACTTTTGACCCAGCAGATTCGGTCACATTTTCAGTAGACCAATTCATAAAAGAACCAAACTATATGAATATTTTTGTGACCAACAAGTTAAGTTAAAGTTAAAGTACCAATGATTGTCACACACAATAGGTGTGGTGAAATTATCCTCCGCATTTGACCCATCCCCTTGTTCCGTCCCCTGGGAGGTGAGGGGAGCAGTGAGCAGCAGCGGTGGCCGCGCCCGGGAATAATGTTTGGTGATTTAAACCCCAATTCCAACCCTTGATGCTAAGTGTCAAGCAGGGAGGTAATGAGTCCCATTTTTATAGTCTTTGGTATGATTCGGCCAAGGTTTGAACTCACGACCTGCCGATCTCAGGGCGAACACTCTTACCACAAGGCCACTGAGCAGGTCTAAGTATGTGCTTCAATCACTCTATCACAAAAAAATAAGAGTTGTAGAAATTATTGTAAACTCAAGACAGCCATGACACGGAATTCCATCCATCCATCCATTTCCTACCGTGTGTCCCTCTTGGGGTATACTGGAGCCTACCCCAGCTGCACTCAAGTGAATGGCAGGGTACACCCTGCACACTAAAACAGGTTGGGTTAAAAAATAATCAAATTTTAACCCAACTGCTGGTCCAGAAAAGGACATAGTCCTAATTTGAGTTATTTTAACTTAACATTTTGAGTTAATTTTTTCAACCCAACTTTTGCGTTTAAATATTTAACCAAAAAGTTGAGGTATTGTAACTTAATTTTGGATCATTCCCAACCAAACTATTGTGTTGAATTATTTAACCCAAAAATAGATTTATGCTAGCTCAATGTTGGTTGATTCATAAACCAACTATTGGGTTTAATTTATTTAACACAAAAGCTGAGTTATGCTCATTACAATGTTGGGTTATTCCCAACCCAACTATTGGGTTGCACAATTTAGCGCTCCTTCCCCCAATACTTGGTTAAAAATTATACATTTTACAGCTGGTTTGTCCTACTCCTTCCCAACTACTGATCAAAATTAATTTTATTCCATTAAAAAATACTCAAAAGCAAGACAGAGTGACAAATTTTACAAGAATTGCCGTGTATGGTCATAGGAGTCCTATACAGCAGTGGTCCCCAACCACTGGGCCACGGCCCGGTACCGGTCCGTGGATCGATTGGTACCGGGCCGCACAAGAAATATGTATTTTTTTTTTTTTTTTTTTTTTTAAATCAACTTAAAAAACACAAGATACACCTACAATTAGTGCACCAACCCAAAAAAACTCCCTCCTCATTCACACTCATTCTCACAAAAGGTTTGTTTCTTTCTGTTATTAATATTTCTGGTTCCTACATTATATATCAATACAGTCTGCAGGGATACAGTCCATAAGCACACATGATTGTATTTTTTTTATTGTACTAATCCTTAATAAAATTCAAGAAAAAAGTAACTTTTTATTTTTTTTTAAAAAGCATTTTACCCTAAATGTAACCCAACACTAGCAACTCATAAATTGGGTTATCAAAATAACCCAGCATTTTTTTGAGTGTGGACAATTGGCCACTTCATCGCAGGGACAACACAGATAGACAGACAACATTCACACATTAAGGCCAATTTAGTGTTACCATTAACTCAATGTACCTCACGAAAGTAACACAAGAGGGAATAATTAAAATGGTGAAAAAAATGCAAATCCAAGTCTTCAATCGATTGTAATAGAATTGATATGGAAACGATAAAAAAGGTTATTGAAGAGATCTCAGGACCATTAATATATATCAGGTCCTATCATTTCAAACCGGCAAATTCCCAAACATAATGAAAATAGCTACAGTTGTACCGATTTAATAGGACTGGAAACAAACACCAATTTACAAATGATATACCTGTTTCTTTACTTCCACAATTTTGTAAAATCATTGACAAACTGCTCAATAACAGATTGGAGGGGTTCATAAACAAACAAAGAATACTCGCTGAGAACCAATATGAATACAGACTTAATAATTCAACATTGATGGCTGTAATCGAAAATACCATTGCAATAGATTGTAAACATTGTGCGGCAGCAGTGTTTATGGATTTAACTAAAGCATTTGACACAATTAATCACAATATTTTAATAAAAAAATTCTAACGGTATGGCATCAGAGATTTGGTTCTTAAACTGGATTAGAAGCTACTTAACCAACAGGAAGCAATACGTGACGCTAAGCGAACGCACTTCTACAACACTAAATATATCCTGTGGCGCACCCCAGGGATCAATACTGGGACTAAAATTGTTTAATCTTTATATAAATGACATTTGTAAAGTTACAAAGGACTTAAAGTTAGTATTATTCGCGGACGATACAACAGTGTTTTGTTCAGGAGAGAACACACAGAAGCTAATACAAATAATAACAGAATAAATGAACAAATCAAAAAGATGGTTTGACAGAAACAGACTATCCTTAAACCTCAGTAAAACTAAAATAATTCTATTCGGTAACAGTAGAAGGGAAAGTCAATCACAAATACAAAAATAGACGTAGTAGATGTTGAAAGAGTAAATGAAATAACATTTCTTGGTGTAATGATTAATAATAAAATGAACTGGAAATCTCATATAAAATATACAACATAAGGTGGCAAGAAACACGTCAATAAGCTCCGACTTTCAACTCCTGAGGTACTGTAAATGGAACACACCACTATGTCAGCCCTCTCGACTGGGCTGGATCATTTTGCCGTGTTACTCAATGTGCTGCATAGTATTCCACACGCTTCCTGTGCACTACCGTGCGTGCAGCCCCAGGTTTGATTCCCAGCCAGGGCCCTAAAACCCAGACAATTAAGATATCCAGGACATTAATGGGGGAGGTTGTCAGGAAGGACTACACCGTGGTGTTGTGATGGTACATTTTTTTCATGGCAGAGATCATGGGTTCGATTCCCAGAATTATGAAGGACATTTGGCGTAAAAACTATGCCAAACAAATCATGCCATTAAGTCAATGTCAAAGACAACATAACCCCAAAAATGTAACACAATAGTTGGCAAACCCTTGGTTAACAACTCCACAAGCTAATATTAATGTTTGTTACGTCCTATTAATTTTGACATCAAAAAAGTTGTTTCCAGATAGACATGCGTTATGTCACTTTGTGTGAAATTAAGAGTTTGCATTGGCAGCATTTTTAAGTTGACAGAATTTTTAACTGGTTGAGTTGAGTGGTATAACGTCTTTCTTTCAACCTGCAATTACATTTAAGTGTCTGTCTGACACATTGATATATGGGCTTCACATACAGTAAAGCATGACTATATTCACACAGGGCCATCATTAGGGCCCACAGCCAGCTAAGGCCCACACACAGCCCCCAGTAGCCTCCGTGACAAAATGATTATGCATACACTGAATTAATACATATTCATACGAATGAATTAGAATTAAAACAAAGCCACAAGTCATACAATATTTTAGTTTTAATCATTTCAATGATTTGCATTTAAGAATTGGAAATAGAATGAACGGAAGGTACGCGGACCAAAGATGTTACCGTTATGCTAAAGTCTATGGAAAAGGTAAAATACTGCTTCCGGTTCAATTTGTCATCACACAGATAACCACGCATTTTTGCATTTTGGATGAACATGAATTGGATTTTTGTGTTTATCTGTAAAAATGTAAATCCATAAAAGGAAAACAGCACAAAATAAAATGTTATGGCGATATTTTATTGAAAATCAACCCTTTTTTGTTTATTTTAAAATCTGCCATTTATAATAAAAATCGAAAAACGGCCGTAATTTAGATTTTTGGACCCATAAGTAATTTTTGAGCACACCCAAAGATAACCGTGACCATTTTTGTCACAATAACCAAGCAATGTAATGTTTTTTATTACGTTACATCCCTTTGATTGATTGATTGAAACTTGTATTAGTAGATTGCACAGTACAGTACATATTCCGTACAATTGACCACTAAATGGTAACACCCGAATAAGTTTTTCAACTTGTTTAAGTCGGGGTCCACGTTAATCAATTCATGGTACAAATATATACTATCAGCATAATACAGTCATCACACAAGTTAATCATCAGAGTATATACATTGAATTATTTACATTATTTACAATCCGGGGGGGGTGGGATGCGGAGGGGGTTGGGGAGGGGGGGTTAGGTTTGGTTGCTATCAGCATACTCCCTATTCGAAACATGCCCTCAATTTTTTTCCCTGCTTGTCAGTCGTTCTTACGTCTCACTTTCCACAACTAACAAAATGCACCCATTTTAATTTAGCCCAAATGGAGGAAAACGATGCTGGCAAAAATAATTTATTATCACCCGTTGTTCTTACGGCTCTAGCAAAAGTCACAAGTAAATGTGCAAGCGATGTGTATTTCTGGTCTTGTCGTCCTCGTCCGGACAGAAGGGTGACGCGGCAGTGCGGCTGGATCAAAAGAGACGTCGGAGACGCTTTATTGAACCAAAAGTTGCTATATTACAAGCGAGTGTCATTATACAGGACTGCAGTTCCTGGAGGAGGTCAAGTCAAAAATGAGGCACTCCTAACTAGGAGAAGCCAAACCATCAGTTTTATATTCCTACCTCCTGTCTGTGTGTGTTAGTGTGCTAAGTCAGGAAGCACATCCTGGCCATAAAGGAGATGTTTGTGTGTAAGTGACTGAAAAGAAAACAGATGCCGGTCGTATTTTAGGCCCTGTCTACATTAAGCCGGATAACTCCTTAAACGAATAATTATTTAGCCTAAGCACCGTGTCAGCCGTACTAAAATTTCCTATAAGGTTCCCCTCCTTGGATATTTTTTTTACACGGGTAAGTGCACCGTGTATTTCTTGAATCTCCGGCTCTTAGCTCTGTATGGACTCATCGATCGTTTACAAACTGAGTTCGGAGAGGAAGTGACGCCAGAAAGACCGCGCCCCGCACAGGAAGTGACGTCAGAAAGAACGCACCACTGCCAGCTTCATAACAAGCGGTTTCGTAACTCTGAGCTAACCGCTAACCACAAATGAATACCTTAAGAGAAGAAAACGCGCAATTGCAGCTATTTCGGATACAACACTTCTTAGACGGCAAGAGAACTTTCGAATGTCCAGGTCAGCTGTGATTCTACTTACCGAAAAACTCTGTCCATTTGTCAAAGGAGAGACAACGAGAATGCGGGCTCCAGCAGATGTGATAAAAAAAAGTAGCGTGTATTTTGTATTACCTGACCGACGAGTGAAGACTACGGAAAACAGCGAATACTTTTGGACTGGCAAAGCAGACTGTATCAGTTATTGTCCACCATGTATGTTGCGGACTCAACGTCTAGGTCCAGAGTATATAAAGTCACCAAAAACTAATGGACAATGAAGGTGAAGGCAAAAGAGTGAGGAGTGTCCTGACCAGATATCTAGATCCCTATATGGATTGATGTAAAATGTTCTTTATCACATTGTTAATTATGTCAATTAAAGATTGTATTATTTTATGATGGCTCAGGTGTTATTCACTACAATAGGGCCCCACAGTGCACTGGATTCCAGGTAATTGAAATACCACAACACTGGATATTGTTCAGATAAGTCTTATTTAATTTAAGAACTTGCACACAAAGCAACACTGGAGGTGACTATGACATGCGCATTTTCCGTGCATGTGTACTAGGTCGCGTTGCACCGGCGGACGGAGGTGGGGAGGGGGTCTTAAACGACCATTGTGTGTGTGTGTGTGGACTGTCAAGACGAGGGTTTTTTCGCAGCTTACTGCAAGGATTGTTTTCCCGGGATGCTATCGGACTATACTGGACAGGGCTTGAAGGTAGGAACATTATTTAATTATTCAAACTCAAAGTACTACAAAAAGCGCTCAAGGCGAAGACAAGCTTAACGCAGGAAACAAAAGCTAAGACTTAGCATAAACTATGGACATGAACCATGAAACTAAAAACATGAAAAAAACTCACTAAACTGTGGCTTGAAACAAATAGCAAGAACTATGGACATGAAACAAAAAGACTTACTGGACACGGCATAAATCGAACAGCATGAACTATGGCAAGAAAAGTCAAAACAGAGCAAATAGAGTAATGTCGCCAGGACGACTAACTGGCAAAACAGGCTTAAATAATATCCTCTGATTAAAGCAGATGCGTGAGTCAAACACATGAGACAGGTGAAACTAATCAGTCGTCATGGAAACTAAAACAAACAAGGGAGCACAAACAGGAACTACTTGGAGTCTTAAACCGAAAATAACAAAAAACATGATCCAGACCACAGATCATGACATGGACAAGGATAAGGTTAGGTGGGATTTACCCTGGATAACCTTAGCCGGCTTAGTGTAGAAGGGGTCTTGGATGCTGTCATTAAGCTAAACATGTAGTCTCTTCTCACGGATAGGGCTATCACCTTTGCATACCAAGGTCCAATTTTATTGCCTTTTCTTCTGCGAGAACTTATCCACACACAAATGTCAATACTGAAGAGCCTTATGTTATTATGTGCCCAAAACTGGTGGTTTGCTTTCTCCCAGATTCACCACAAACATTCACCATATGCAAAACTAATGGCTACCGTATTTTCATTTGTGTCAACATCCACTTATGTCGGCAACTGTTTATGTCACGTAAGTCAGCCAATTCGAGAGATGTCGAGCAAAACATTTTGCACCGTAGTATATTAAACTTACAGTTTACATTGACCAGATTCACCGATCAAAATAATGTTGCCAGCGCGTCATAAGTCGCACAGCTGTGCGGATGCCATGTTTGAAGATGCTTCAGAGTCACAACAATATAATTACACTCCATCATAGCTTTTTCTTTTTCTCGTCTCATAGGAATGTTGCACTTGAACTCTGGCAGTACAGTTCGCCTGGTCTGGTACGTCGATCTTTTATGTCTGTCTGGTTGATTTACTGATTGGGCCACAAAAACTAGCCAACTCCTTCAAAATAACCCATAAATATGATCCAAAAGACTCAACCCAGTATCTGGGTAGAAAAAATAACTTAGCATTTGACGCGATCGCTGACCATAGAGTGACCCGCACGCCGTTCGGCCAAGCCTATTGGGGTAAAAATGTATATCCGGTTAAAATACATTGTGTGATTAATTTGCGTTTATAAATGTTGTTGTTGTTTTTTGGTTTTTTTGATTAATCGCATTTGTGTCAACTTTGGTAGCCCTATTTTTAATGAATATCATTTTAACAATGCCATAATTTAATGGCAGCGTTCTGGCTCCATATCCAGCTGACAGCTTCTATAACACACGTGTCAAACTCAAGGCCCGCCACATCATTTTATAAGGCCTGCGAACGCCTGAGAAAAAATGTGTCAATAAAGTACTTTATCTTTTCCTACTGAAAGTATTCTGTTTTTCCATTTCGACAGAAAAAAATTGCTGCGTGCAATTGCGTCTTTTTAAAACCTAAATATCATTTAATAATGCAACAAATATATTATCATACGTTCATTTTTTTTGTAAACAAATATTTGAATATCTGCTTGATTTGTGGTTTCAAAGCAAGTTATCAAATTGTACACTGTAAAAATTATAGTAATGGATTTTAAGGTAAAATCCTGGCTTTTTACCATAAAATAAACTAGTTTTGTTTTTCTATATACAGTACCGTATTTTTCGGACTATAAGTCGTAGTTGTTTTCATAGTTTGGCCGGGGGTGCGACTTATACTCAGGAGCGACTTATGTGTGAAATTATTAACACATTACCATAAAATATCAAATAATATTAATTAAATCATTCACATAAGAGACTAGACGTATAAGATTTCATCGGATTTAGCGATTAGGAGTGACAGATTGTTTGGTAAACGTATAGCATGTTCTGTATGTTATAGTTATTTAAATGACTCTTACCATAATATGTTACGTTAACATACCAGGCACGTTCTCAGTTGGTTATTTATGCGTCATATAACGTACACTTATTCAGCCTGTTGTTCACTATTCTTTATTTATTTTAAATTGCCTTTCAAATGTCTATTCTTGGTGTTGGGTTTTATCAAATAAATTTCCCCCAAAAATGCGACTTATACTTCAGTGCGATTTACATGTTTTTTTCCTTCTTTATTGTGCATTTTCGGCCGGTGCGACTTATACCCCGGAGCGACTTATACTCTGAAAAATACGGTAATACAGATGGGGGGAAAATATCCATAGAATTTCAAAGAAAAAAAAACAAGGATACTTTTGTTACATTTACAGTAATAACCCAGCAGGCACAAAACATGAAAACAACGTTGAGAACTTGTTGAATTAGGTCCTGACGTTGAGCAACTCAAACATAACGTTGGAACAACATGCCTCTTGACGACGTTTATACAATGTTGGGTTCTGACGTTGATTGACCATTGAATTTTAGTCATTTTCCAACCGATATTCTACAACACAAACACAACGTTGAAACATGCTTTTTGACAACGTTTATTCAATGCCATGTTGTGACGTTGAAATTCGATCATTTCCCAACCAACAACGTTGATCCGACGTTAGACATCAACGTTGTCTCAATTTACAAATACAACTATTTTGCAATGTTAATGGATGGATGAATGGATGTTTCAAAGACAGTTTTAAAGGACATGTTTGTATCATTAAAGGCCTACTGAAACCCACTACTACCGACCACGCAGTCTGATAGTTTATATATCAATGATGAAATCTTAACATTGCAACACATGCCAATACGGCCGGGTTAACTTATAAAGTGCAATTTTAAATTTCCCGGGGAACTTCCGGTTCAAAACGCCTTTGGAGGATGACGTATGCGCGTGACGTCGCGAGGTCAACGGAAGTGTTTGGACCCTATTGGACACAATACACAGAGCTCTGTTTTCTTCGACAAAATTCCACAGTATTCTGGACATCTGTGTTGGTGAATCTTTTGCAATTTGTTTAATGAACAATGGAGGCTGCAAAGAAGAACGTTGTAGGTGTGATCGGTGTATGCGGCTGGCTGTAGCAACACAACAAGGAGGACTTTGTTGGATAGCAGACGCTAGCGCCAGCGACCTCACCTTGACTTCCTACGTCTCCGGGCCGCCGACCGCATCGTCGATCGCTGGAACGAGGTGAGCACGGGTGTTGATGAGCAGATGAGGGCTGGCTGGCGTAGGTGGAGCGCTAATGTTTTTCTCATAGCTCCGACGAGGTCCTGTTGCTAAGTTAGCGTCGTTAGCAACAGCATTGCCAGGCTTCGTCAGGCGGCACAGCATTAACCGTGTATTTACATGTCCAGTGTTTGGTTCGGTGTCTCCTGATAGTAGTATTGTTGATCTTCTGTCTATCCTTCCAGTCAGGGTTTTCTTTATTTTGTTTCTATCTGCATTTGAGACAGATGCTATCACGTTAGCTCAAGCTAAAGAGCTTCGTCGATGTATTGTTGTGGAGATAAAAGTCACTGTGAATGTCCCTTTCGCCTTCTCGACTCTCATTTTCAAGAGGATATAGTATCCGAGGTGGTTTGAAATACAAATCCGTGATCCACAATAGAAAAAGGAGAGAGTGTGGATTCCAATGAGCCAGCTTGTACCTAAGTTACTGTCAGAGTGAAAAAAGATATCTCTTGAACTGCATTCTAGTCCGTCCCTCTAACGTTCCTCATCCACGAATCTTTAATCCTCACTCAAATTAATGGGGTAATTGTCGCTTTCTCGCTCCGAATATCTCTCGCTCCATTGTAAACAACAGGGAATTGTGAGCATCACTACCGCTTGTGACGTCACGCTACTTCCGGTAGGGGCAAGGTTTTTTTTTATCAGCAAGCAAAAGTTGCGAACTTTATCGTCGATGTTCTCTACTAAATCCTTTCAGCAAAAATATGGCAACATCGCGAAATGATCAAGTATGACACATAGAATGGATCTGCTATTCCCGTTTAAATAAAAAAAATTCATTTCAGTAGGCCTTTAACGTTGTATCAATGCCTTGTGCCTGGTGAGAAGCTGTAAAAAAAACACTGTAAATTTGACTGTAAAATTGTGGCGATTGAGCTGCCATTTTTTTCCCATTAAGTATACGGTGTTTTTTACAGCATATCGAAAATGGAATTGGAAAAATCTAATCACTGTTTTTTCCGATAAAAGTCTGGCAACTGTAGCACATCGAGGATTGATTGATTGATTGATTGATTGCGACTTTTATTAGTAGATTGCACAGTACAGTACATATTCCGTACAGTTGACCACTAAATGGTAACACCCGAATAAGTTTTTCAACTTGTTTAAGTCGGGGTCCACGTTAATCAATTCATGGTAAACGACAAACGTAGAAGTTTACCGAAAAAACAACAACATTGGTACTGTTTTTACATTTACAGTAATATGCTTTAAAAAAAACGAATGTAAATCTAACTGTTTTTACATTGTATGTACAAAAAATATAATAATCAAATGCTAAGGCAATTGTGTAATAATATCATTCACAGTTAGATGCGGCCCTCTAAGAGCAGCCATAACTGCCAGTGGCCCTCAATTAAAAATTAGTTTGACACCCCTGTTCTATAACTTTAAACAGCATCAATTCATTGCCGGTGAATGGTTTCCTTGTCAAGAAATTTCCATTATGGAGCACTTTGACCTGGTGAAGACACAAGGGATGGGATTTTCCCTCACGATGCCAGTCATAGCAACGGTTGACTTGAACAATGGAAGAAACCAAAGTCATGTGTGCCACAATGACACTGTACCACATGCACACCACCATGATGTAGGATATGACATAAGCTTGTGACACAATAACCAAGACACTTTAATAGCTCCTGCAGCAAAGTGAAGACTATAGCAAGCCATAACGTATTTATATCAGTTGGTTATATATTGCTAATAATAGCATGCATTACATTTAGAGCAGCATATACTGTGTAGGACTAGGCCAGGGGTCGGCAACCCAACATGTTGAAAGAGCCATATTGGACCAAAAATACAAAAAACTAATTTGTCTGGAGCCTTATGTAAGTGTTATAATGAAGGGAACACAATAAGTTCGCGTCTCAGAGGGTTAGATAATTCCTGGAAATGACTGGGTTAAAACTGCCAAAGGTATAGATGTGTGTGCTCAAGATAAAAGAAAGGACAGGCTGTCTTCTTCTAATGGATTTATTACAATCTTTGCAAGCTGGCTTAACGTTTGCTGTGGTCTGGAACAACATGGCACTCAATCAGAAATGCAGCCAATATTACATACAGATAATGTGTCATGAGTAGAGATGTCCGATAATGGCTTTTTTGCCGAAATCCGATATTTCAATATTGTCCAACTCTTAATTACCGATTCAGATATCAACCGATACCGATATATAGCCTACAGTCGTGGAATTAACAGATTAGTATGCCTAATTTTGTTGTGATGCCCCGCTGGATGCATTAAACAATGTAACAAGGTTTTCCAAAATAAATCAACTCAAGTTATGGAAAAAAATGCCAACATGGCACTGCCATATTTATTATTGAAGTCACAAAGTGCATTATTTTTTTTAACATGCCTCAAAACAGCAGCTTGGAATTTGGGACATGCTCTCCCTGAGTGAGCATGAGGAGGTTGCGGTGGGCGGGGTGGGAGGGGTTGAGGTGGGGGGAGGGGGTAGCGGGGGGTGTATTTGTAGCGTCCCGGAAGAGTTAGTGCTGCAAGGGGTTCTGGGTATTTGTTCTGTTGTGTTTATGTTGTGTTACGGTGCGGATGTTCTCCCGAAATGTGTTTGTCATTCTTGTTTGGTGTGGGTTCACAGTGTGGCACATATTTGTAACCGTGTTAAAGTTGTTTATATGGTCACCCTCAGTGTGACCTGTATGGCTGTTGACCAAGTATGCATTGCATTCACTTGTGTGTGTGAAAAGCCGTAGATATTATGTGATTGGGCCGGCACACAAAGGCAATGACTTTAAAGGCATTTTTACCACTGTGTTACATGGCCTTTCCTTTTAACAACACTCAGTAAACGTTTGGGAACTGAGGAGACCAATTTTTGAAGCTTTTCAGGTGGAATTCTTTCCCATTCTTGCTTGATGTACAGCTTAAGTTGTTCAACAGTCCGGGGTGTCCGTTGTGGTATTTTAGGCTTCATATTGTGCCACATGCATCAACAGTTTACCCAAAAAGTTTTAAATATGGACTTGTCAGACCACAGAACACTTTTCCACTTTGCATCAGTCCATCTTAGATGATCTCGGGCCCAGCGAAGCCGGCGGCGTTTCTGGGTGTTGTTGATGAATGGCTTTCGCTTTGCATCGTAGAGTTTTAACTTGCACTTACAGATGTAGCGACAAACTGCAGTGGTTTTCTGAAGTGTTCCTGAGCCCATGTGGTGATATCCTTTACACACTGATGTCGCTCTTTGATTCCGTACCGCCTGAGGGATCGAAGGTCCGTAATATCATCGCTTACGTGCAGTGATTTCTCCAATTCTCTGAACCTTTTGATGATATTACAGGCCGTAGATGGTGAAATCCCTAAATTCTTTGCAATAGCTGGTTGAGAAATGTTGTTCTTAAACTGTTCGACAATTTGCTCACGCATTTGTTCACAAAGTGGTGACCCTCGCCCCGTCATTGTTTGTGAATGACTGAGCATTTCATGGAAGCTGCTTTTATACCCAATCATGGCACCCACCTGTTCCCAATTAGCCTGTTCACCTGTGAGACGCTCCAAATAAGTGTTTGATGTGCAATCCTCAACTTTCTCAGTTATTTTTGCCACTTGTGCCAGCTTTTTTGAAAAATGTTGCAGGCATCAAATTCCAAATGAGCTAATATTTGCAAAAAATAACAAAGTTTACCAGTTCGAACGTTAAGTATCTTGTCTTTGCAGTCTATTCAACTGAATATAAGTTGAAAAGGATTTGCAAATCATTGTATTCTGTTTTTATTTACCATTTACACAACGTGCCAAGTTCACTGGTTTTGGGTTTTGTATTTTATGAAGTTTGAAAAGTTACTAAGTGTTGCTTTAAATGAAGCTTCCTATTACACGATGCTCAGTTTTCCTTAACGCATTGGTCAAATTTCAGCGAAATCAAACTGCACGGCCACAAAAATAAAGACTTCTTGAAAACATTCAATGTAGCCTGAGGACTTTTCCTTCCATGTATTTTCCTTCGTGCGTGTCGCAAATTTTTTTCCCCCTTCAACTCCTGTCAAGCGTGTAAAAGTCTGGTCTGTGTCAGACCACAACATGACCACAACGGCCATCCTCACAGACACAAATATCCCACGCAGCCCCCGTCTGCAGACACACCCTTTGACAAAAACAACCCTGACTAGAGAACATACGGCACTTGCGGGAAATTGAGATTTTTTCTTTTTTTCTTACACAAATGTCATACCTCATGGACACATTGTTTTAATACGAACAAATCAAGGCCGGTAGTTTATTCCAGTAGATTCATCACTGAATCAAAACAATGCATTATAAAACCATAATTGTTTTGTTTGTTGGAAGGATACAGAATTATCCATCTATCTTCTTCCGCTTATCCGAGGTCGGCTCGCGGGGGAAGCAGCCTAAGCAGAGAAGCCCAGACTTCCCTCTCCCCAGCCATTTCGTCCAGCTCCTCCCGGGGGATCCCGAGGCATTCCCAGGCCAGCCGGGAGACATAGTCTTCCCAACGTGTCCTGGGTCTTCCCCGTGGCCTCCTACCGGTCGGACGTGCCTAAAACACCTCCCTAGGGAGGCGTTCGGGTGGCATCCTGACCAGATGCCTGAACCAACTCATCTGGCTCCTCTCGATGTGGAGGAGCAGCAGCTTTAGTTTGAGTCACCCGGCGGAGGAAGCTAATTTCGGCCGCTTGTACCCGTGATCTTGTCCTTTCGGTCATAACCCAAAGCTCATGACCATAGGTGAGGATGGAACATAGAACGACCTGTAAATTGAGAGCTTTGCCTTCCGGCTCAGCTCCTTCTTCACCACAACAGATCGATACATCGTCCGCATTAGTGAAGATACCGCACCGATCTGCCTGTCGATCTCACGATCCACTCTTCCCTCACTCGTGAACAAGACTCCGAGGTACTTGAACTCCTCCACTTGGGGCAAGATCTCCTCCCCAACCCGGAGATGGCACTCCACCCTTTTCTGGGCGAGAACCATGGACTCGGACTTAGAGGTGCTGATTTCCATCCCAGTCGCTTCACACTCTGCTGCGAACCGATCCAGTGAGAGCTGAAGATCTTGGCCAGATGAAGCCATCAGGACCACATCATCTGCAAAAAGCAGAGACCTAATCCCGCAGCCACCAAACCAGATACCCTCAACGCCTTGACTACGCCTAGAAATTCTGTCCATAAAAGTTATGAACAGAATCCATGACAAAGGGCAGCCTTGGCGGAGTCCAACCCTCACTGGAAACGGGTCCGACTTACTGCCGGCAATGCGGACCAAGCTCTTACACTGATTATATAGGGAGCGGACCGCCACAATCAGACAGTCCGTTACCCTATACTCTCTGAGCACTCCCAACAGGACGGTCGAATGCCTTCTCCAAGTCCACAAGGCACATGTAGACTGGTTGGGCAAAGATTTGTTGTTATTACAAACGCATTCAAAACGTATCTCTGTGATGCATTCTGGTGTTGAATTACAATCCAGTTTGACTGTCTACAGACAGTAAATCACAAGCTCTACAAAAACGAATCTACATTTTCCAGCTAATAATCCGAGCAACATAAAGGTCCCGGCCACAACTATGAAGAACACGCCCTGGTGACACAAACCAAAATGTTGCCAATCAAACATGAAACTATCAGAGGTTTTCTTTCCATTCTGTCGCTTTGCTCCAGTGCCAACTCTGCCAGTCAATCAGCAGACAGCAGGGTGTCTAGAATAGATCCTGCAGTGCTACGACCGAAGTGATCAATGTGAGGATTGGCGTACACTGTTGTCCTTCTGTGCGACTGGGAGAACTAAGCTTCTAAAAGTAATAACACCCTTGAGGACAAATGCAAAAGACATGTGCCAAACCAAACAGTTCTGAGCTGAGAACAGCAATGGCTGAAAACAGACTCAAATTGATAGGAGTTGAGTTTGAGTCCTGCTCTGCTGTGCTCTGCTCTGCAATCTCTGAAAATGATTTTTTTGTGTGAAAAGGTTTGATGTTTGTTCATATGAGGGACTAAAAGTTTGCAGGGTAAACAAAAACTATCATATTTTCCGGACTATAAACCGTTCAGTTCAGTTCAGTTCAGTTTCAGTTTATTTCAAACATGCATACGATACAAAGTAGTTATAAGATAAGTAGTACATATTTCCAGTTGTTTTATTACAACACGTCCGAAAAGGAGTAGGAAGAAGCTGAGCTTATTTAGTCCGAACCCTTTTCATACCATAGAAATATCATCCCATTTCCTTGTTCTCTGTAATGGAACAGTGAATAAATAAATAATATACCATAGTAAGTAAACACTACTACCCCGCCTTCCGCCCGAATGCAACTGAGATAGGCTCCAGCGACCCCAAAAGGGACAAGCGGTAGAAAATGGATGGATGGATGGATGGATGGATAGTAAGTAAACAAATATTAAATACATAAAAAAATCTTAATCTCAATCTGTACTTCCTGGTGTGCCAGTAACCTGAGGGTTCCTGGTTCAATCCCCACTTTCTACCATCGTAGCCACATCCGTTGTGTCCTTGAGCAAGACACTTCACCCTTGCTCCTGATGGGTCCTGGTTAGCGTCTTGCATGGCAGCTCCTGCCATCAGTGTGTGAATGTGTGTGTGAATGGGTGAATGTGGAAATAGTGTCAAAGCGCTTTGAGTACCTTAAACGTAGAAAAGCGCTATACAAGTACAACCCATTTATCATTTTATCATTTTTTTCCCAAGCTTTGAACCCTGTTTGACAATTTGCTCACGCATTTGCTCACAAAGTGGTGACCCTCGCCCCATCCTTGTTTGTGAATGACTGAGCATTTCATGGAAGCTGCTTTTATACCCAATCATGGCACCCACCTGTTCCCAATTAGCTCGTTCACCCATGGGATGTTCCAAATAAGTGTTTGATGAGCATTCCTCAACTTTCTCAGTCTTTTTGCCACTCCTGCCAGCTTTTTTTAAACATGATGCAGGCATCAAATTCCAAATGAGCTAATATTTGCAAAAAATAACAACGTTTTCCAGTTTGATCATTAAGTATCTTGTCTTTGCAGTCTATTCAATTGAATATAGGTTGAAAAGGATTTGCAAATCATTGTATTCTGGTGTTTTTTACGATTTACACGGCGTGCTAACTTCACTGGTTTAGGGTTTTGTATTTGAGGAACAACATTCTACATTATAAAACCTTTTTGACTTGTATGACTTAGAATCCAGCCAGTGTGATTTTGCTGCCTGTGAACATTAGATGAGATATCCATGATTCTTCTCAAAGGTACTGTAGGTGCCTCAAAAAGCTCAAATGAACATGTGATCATGAACTAACCATTTGATAGTGTTCTATGTTTGTGTATACCACACACACACACACACACACACACACACACACTCACACACAGAGTAGACCTTTACAAACAACAGGAGGTCAACGTTCTCTCAGTTTAATATTGGAGTCTTCCAAATCTTAGAAATGTACCGTAGTACTATACCTAGAATTGACCAGATAAAAACGGTCAGGTTTTACTTTAATCATGCCCTAATGGAAGAAAAAAGTGAGACGGTACAAATCAGACAGTCTAGTCCACCCAATCACCATGGAAAAGTTGAGAGAGGCTGTAAAGATGACAGACTTATGTTTGTGTGTAAAGCCTATGCTTTCTGTCTCATTGTGTCGTCATGTGTTAATTGGCTGCTCGTACACTCCCTTACGCCTTGTTGGTACTTGTGTGTGAACTAAAGTAGAGCAGTGAACGACAAAACAGGAGCAAGAGACTAACAATTTAGTTTTGTATTTGGTTCAACTTACCTTAATTTAAAGACCGAAGGTTTAAAAAGTCAAAATCTGCACTAAAATGGATTTTAATGTAATTTCTCTCACACATTCACCTGGACGTGACCTTCTGACAGCAATGGTGGTCATTGCTGTCAAAACTCACACTGTGTGTGTGTGTGTGTGTGCAAGTATTTTGTTTGTGGTGTCAGGTTTGATACTTATGGTGGTAAAAAAACAAATTTGTGAGCATGTGGGAAGCTCTGAGGTCAGTGACACATAACAGATGTGTGACTGAGTCCAAATATATACATTTTTCCCCTAAAATTGTTATTTGTGTGTGTGTGTGTGTGTGTGTGTGTTTTCTTGTATTTCTACCCTTCTTGAGACATCAACAAGGAGTGTCCATCCATCCATCCATGTCGGTTTTAAAAGTGCTCCCCCTCTGGTCAAGGTATGAAATAACAAGTGTGTGTAAAAATGTGAAGTGCTCCCCCTCTGGCCAACATATGTAAAAACAAGTGTGTGTACGAAATTTAAATGTGCCCCCTTTTGGCCAAAATTAATTCAATATATGTATATATTTAGAAACATGCTGTAATAACTTGAAGTAAATAATGAAGATCAGAAAATTAAAAAAAAAAAAAAAAAAAAAAGCTTTTTCATATTTGCACAGTATGTATATATTATTAATGTTGTAAATACATTCATCCATCCATTTTCTACCGCTTGTCCCTTTCGGTCTTTATATATCTACAAAGGGTGGTCCTAAAGAGGTAGGCATTGTGTGTGTGTGTGTGTGTGTGTGTGTGTGTGTGTGTGTGTGTGTGTGTGTGTGTGTGTGTGTGTGTGTGTGTGTGTGTGTGTGTGTGTGTGTGTGTGTGTGTGTGTGTGTGTGTGTGTGTGTGTGTGTGTGTGTGTGTGTGTGTGTGTTCTTGTATTTCTACCCTGCTTGAGAAATCAACAAGGAGTGTGTCAGTTTGTATAAGTGCTCCCCCTTTGGTCAACATATGAAATAACAAATGTGTGTAAAAATTTGAAGTGCTCCCCTTTCTGGCCAACAAATGTAATAACAAGTGTGTGTAAAAAAATATATATATATATGAAATGCGCACCCTTTGGCCAAAATGAATTAAATATATGTATATAGAAAAATACTGTAATAACTTGAAGTAAATAATGAAGATTAAAAAAAAAAAAAAAGCTTATCTTTTTCATATTTGCACAGTATCTATATATTATTAATGTTGTAAATACATCCATGCATCCATTTTCTACTGCTTGTCCCTTTCGGTCTTTATATCATACTTGCCAACCTTGAGACCTCCGAATTCGGGAGATGGGGGGCGGTTTGGTGGTAGTAGGGAGGTGTATATTGTAGCGTCCCGGAAGAGTTAGTGCTGCAAGGGGTTCTGGGTATTTGTTCTGTTGTGTTTATGTTGTGTTACGGTGCGGATGTTCTCCCGAAATGTGTTTGTCATTCTTGTTTGGTGTGGGTTCACAGTGTGGCACATATTTGTAACAGTGTTAAAGTTGTTTATACGGTCACCCTCAGTGTGACCTGTATGGCTGTTGACCAAGTATGCCTTGCATTCACTTGTGTGAGTGTTAGAGCTGCATATATTATGTGATTGGGCCGGCACGCTGTTTGTATGGAGGAAAAGCGGACGTGACAACAGGTTGTAGAGGACGCTAAAGGCAGTGCCTTTAAGGCACGCCCCCAATATTGTTGTCCGGGTTGAAATCGGGAGAAATTCGGGAGAATGGTTGCCCCGGAAGATTATCGGGAGGGGCACTGAAATTCCGGAGTCTCCCGGGAAAATCGGGAGGGTTGGCAAGTATGTTTTATATATCTAGAAAGGGTGGTCCTTAAGAGGTAGGCTGTGTGTGTGTGTGTGTGTGTGTGTGTGTGTGTGTGTGTGTGTGTGTGTGTGTGTGTGTGTGTGTGTGTGTGTGTGTGTGTGTGTGTGTGTGTGTGTGTGTGTGTGTGTGTGTGTGTGTGTGTGTGTGTGTGTGTGTGTGTGTGTGTGTGTGTGTGTGTGTGTGTGTGTGTGTGTGTTTTTGTGTTCTTGTATTGCTACCCTTCTTGAGACATCAACAAGGAAAAGTACCTTCCATATTAGGACCGGGGAACAAGTTAGGACCGAAATCATGGTCCCAATACGGAAAAGCATTGCGTCTAACAGAGAGCCAAATACTAGAGTCCGTGAACATTGCTCCAAAGTCAGGATTTTTTAATTGATTTAATGTGCATACAAAAGTAAACATTGAGAGGTCCAAAGGCAGCAATATACACCACCGTTCAAAAGTTTGGGGTCACATTGAAATGTCCTTATTTTTGAAGGAAAAGCACTGTACTTTTCAATGAAGATAACTTTAAACTAGTCTTAACTTTAAAGAAATACACTCTATACATTGCTAATGTGGTAAATGACTATTCTAGCTGCAAATGTCTGGTTTTTGGTGCAATATCTACATAGGTGTATAGAGGCCCATTTCCAGCAACTATCACTCCAGTGTTCTAATGGTACAATGTGTTTGCTCATTGGCTCAGAAGGCTAATTGATGATTAGAAAACCCTTGTGCAATCATGTTCACACATCTGAAAAAAAGTTTAGCTCGTTACAGAAGCTACAAAACTGACCTTCCTTTGAGCAGATTGAGTTTCTGGAGCATCACATTTGTGGGGTCAATTAAACACTCAAAATGGCCAGAAAAGGAGAACTTTCATCTGAAACTCGACAGTCTATTCTTGTTCTTAGAAATGAAGGCTATTCCACAAAATTGTTTGGGTGACCCCAAACTTTTGAACGGTAGTGTATGATCAAACAAGACCGCAGCTAAAGAAGGACTTCCCTATTCATCCCCGAAAAAACCCGCCAGGTGAACAGCTGATTTTACGACTTCCGGTGCTGACGTAAGATAACCCGCGTCCCACATGTGACCATAGGATGAACAAATACACTACAGTACTAAGACTATGGTGGCCATTAACAGTTAGCTTCTACAGCTGTGTTGCCCAAAGTGCGGGACAGGGGCCATCTGTGGTCCGTGACTCATTTGTCATCAGCCTTAAACAAAAAATATTGCACCCCTGGTGGTGAAATCCATTAAAATTAGGGTGGTCCCAAAAAGGAGGGATTTTTCAAATTGACTGTCGGTTTTAAAAGTGCTCCCCCTCTGGTCAACATATGAAATAACAAGTGTGTGTAAAAATGTGAAGTGCTCCCCCTCTGGCCAACATATGTAATAACAAGTGTGTGTAAGAAATTTAAATGCACCCCCTTTGGCCACAATTAATTAAATATATGTATATAGAAACATAATGTAATAACTTGAAGTAAATAATAATAATTAAAAAGCAATTACAAACAAAAAAAATTTTTAAAAATTAATAAAAGCTTATCTTTTTCATATTTGCATAGTATGTATATATTATTAATGTTGTAAATACAAATCTTTATATATCTAGAAAGGGTGGTCCTAAAGAGGTAGGCATTTTTCAGAGGTCTCAAGAAGGTAAGAAATACAAGAGAGAGTGAGTGAGTGAGTGAGTGAGTGAGTGAGTGAGTGAGTGAGTGAGTGAGTGAGTGAGTGAGTGAGTGAGTGAGTGAGTGAGTGAGTGAGTGAGAGAGTGAGAGTGAGAGTGAGAGTGAGAGTGTGTGTGTGTGTGTGTGTGTGTGTGTGTGTGTGTGTGTGTGTGTGTGTGTGTGTGTGTGTGTGTGTGTGTGTGTGTGTGTGTGTGTGTGTGTGTGTGTGTGTGTGTGTGTGTGTGTGTGTGTGTGTGTGTGTGTGTGTGTGTGTGTGTGTGTGTGTTATTGTATTTGAACCCTTCTTGAGACATCAACAAGGAAAAGTGCCTTCCATATGAGGACCGGTGAACAAGTTAGGACCAAAATCATGGTCCCAATACAAAAAAAACCATTGCATCTAATAGAGAATGTCTCATTTGCACTCCTGGTGGTGAAATCTATCAAAATTAGGGTGGTCCCAAAAAGTTTTTTTTTGTTTTTTTTTAATTGACTGTGTGTCGGTTTTAAAAGTGCTCCCCCTCTGGCCAACATATGAAATAACAAGTGTGTGTAAAAATTTGAAGTGCTCCCCCTCTGGCCGACATAGGTAATAACAAGTGTGTGTAAGAAATTAAAATGCGCCCCTTTTGGCCAAACTTAATTAAGAAAATAAAATATATATGTATTTAGAGACATACTGTAATAACTTGAAGTAAATAATGAAGATTAAAAACCAATTGAAAACACAAAAAATTCAAAAAATAATAAATTACCTTAAAGCAGTCTTTTTCTCACAATGTGTCGACTTTTTTCTTATAAAATCCGGAGCAATTTCTCATATTCTTTTTGCTTCTGTAATATTGCAATATTTTCATTACTTTTTAAGGCAAAATGGTGACATTTGTCATAAAATTCTGACTTGTCGCAATATTGCCAATTTTTTTGTTGTTCTTGTAAAATGGTGACATTTTTTGAGTAAAATTATGACTTTTGTCATAATTTGCCACTATTTTAAGGTTTTCTTATAAAATTGTGACTTTCGTCGAGAAAAATTTACGACTCTTTTCATAAAATTGTGCGCGTGCGTGCATGCTTGTAATTCTACCCTTCTTGAGACATCAACAAGGAAAATTACCTTCCATATGAGGACTGGTGAACAAGTTAGGACATAAATCATGGTCCTAATACGGAAAACCATTGCATCTAATAGAGATTGTCTCATTTGCACCCCTGGTGGTGAAATCTATCAAAATTAGGGTGGTCCCAAAAAAGTTTTTTTGTTTGTTTTTAATTGACTGTGTGTTGGTTTTAAAAGTGCTCCCTCTCTGGCCAACATATGAAATAACAAGTGTGTGTGTGTAAGAAATTGAAGTATGCCCCCTTTGGACAAAATGAATTAAAAAAATTTAAAAATATATATACATAGAGACATACTGTAATATCTTTAAGTAAATAATGAAGATTAAAAACCAATTGCACACACCAAATTAAAAACAAACTGAAAGCAGTCTTTTTCTCACATTGTGTCGACTTTTTTCTTATAAAATTGGGAACAATTTCTCATATTCTTTCTGCTTCTGTAATATTGCAATATTTTCTCGTAAAATTATTACTTTTTTCTGTAAAATTATAATTTTTTGAATGCAAAATGGTGACATTTGTCAACCTCCAGAAGCTCGCTCAGCTGTTCCGGCGATGAGATGGAGAAATGTCCGCCATTTCCACTCGAGTAAGCCGACGACGAGGGGTACCACTGGTTTATACGGCGTCGAATGGGTGCTACAAATTGTGAGTTCAAATATTTAATTTTTTCACTTTTAATATGTTTTTTGGTATTTTAATTTTGACAGCACCACATAAGATATGTTCTAATTGTGTATGCTTTGTAATTGATTTTTAAATGCGCCAATAGTGCATACATGTGTTCCTGTATAGTATTTATCCAGCAATGGTCATGTGGTGACATAAATGATTGTTATTTTGAGAGGTAATTATTGAAGTCGGACATCACTGAAGTAAGGACTAGGTGGGAAATGCACGGCCCGCCACTGATGACCATGGACCAAATACAATCTTGTCACCTAAAATAATATTTGAATAAATAGTTTTCATTATGATGTAGATAAGCACTATGTAGAGTAGCTGCAAGCTACACAATAATGCACACGTCTCTGTACACTCAACAGCCATGAGGCTTACACTTAGATAGTTTTAAAACATCTTTCCACGTTGTGCCGAGGAGGACTTCATACATGGTATAAATGTTTGGTATGGTACACCACTACTTATTCTGATGCAATAACACATTGTAGTTTCAATTTGGCTCGAATATGGCTCTCGGGGTTCTTTTTGACCACACGGAGGGTGTGTGTGCATTTAACTCCAACATCCTAAAATAGGGTTAAAGATTCTGTGAACCTGCAAACCTCTCCAGAATGTTGGGATACTGTTGTAAATGTATGCTTTAACATGACAAATTCATCTGTTACGGGGTTTTAAAGAGGAACTCCACATTTTTTTATTGTGTATATCATTTACATATCAAACTAATACCGTATTTTTGGACTATAAGGCACACTTAACATCCTTTCATTTTATCAGTGCTAGTGCACATTATGACCTGGTGCACCTTATGTATGTATTGTGGTTGTGCTTACCGGCATCAAAGCCCTTTATTTGGTACATGGTGTAATGATAAGTGTGACCATTGATCGATTGATTGATTGAAACTTTTATTATTAGATTGCACAGTACAGTACATATTCTGTACAATTGACCACTAAATGGTAACACCCGAATACGTTTTTCAACTTGTTTAAGTCGGGGTCCACTTAAATTGATTCATGATACCAGTAGATGGCAGTCACACATAAGAGAAACCAATTGTTCTTACTGTCAGGTTCAAACACTGATGACATCTATTAAACAAGACAAGAGGCAAAGAATTAAACAGAGACAGAATTCAATTTGGACTAAATATTGAGGAGAGTCGTCTGTACACTCTACCCTTGCACAGTGTCTCAGCACGCTCTCCCAAAACATTGCACGCCTCCTTCTTTTATTTTGGACCCTCTCCGACCACATGCCCACCGCTGTTTCCAAAGGACAAAGGTCGCAAAAAGTTCACAGAAAAGGTCGTAAACAATTCACAGAAAAGGTCAGTTCAAAAAGAGTTCGTAAAATAGTTAAAAAAGAGGTCCATAAATTAGTTCAAAAAGACGTTCGTAAACCAGTTCAAAAAGGAGGTTCAAAAAGAGGTCGTCTGGAAATTGGGCAGATCCTGTCTTCTCTCTGCTTTGAAGTCCTGGGTTAGAACAATATCTTTCTGTTGATTACCATACATGAAAGAACACAGGAACGCCTTCATCTTGCTCCCCCCCCCCCCCCCCCCCCGCCCCTACACAGTGGAGTTGTACGAGCCTTACTCTTGGCTTTTGTCTTCTCACCAGACCCTCAATGTAACACAAAGTTTTTGTGATAATTTAGAAACAATTATTCTAACACTTACCAATTGGAACATGCTGTTGTGTATTTGGGATCTGCATACCGCGGTAAGTCCCGAAAATGCGCGCGCCTTCGCAATTGTAGTCCGCGCCATAGTCAATAAGGTCTTTCTTTTTCTCTACGCTCTTGTTGTGGGGCATTCACCCTCCGCTGTTGCCATTTCTAATACAAATTACCGTACAATTCCAATTTATATCTGTCAGTATACTCGCTATGAAAGCGCTAAAAACTACCGGTACAACAAAAATGACGAGGAGAGGACGCTGTCGAAGTGGAGGCACGTAAATAAGCCCGCCCGCAAAACATCGCTTCCTGAAGAGACGGTCAGAAAGTGGCTTGAAAACGGTCTGTAAAATATAATCTCTGCAAAATGTTGACCAAAGAACCACCATTACATGTTATTTAGATGTACATGTTTTGTCCAAATTAGCTAATATTTGCAAAAAATAACAAAGTTTACCAGTTCGAACATTAAAGGCCTACTGAAATGAATTTTTTTTATTCAAACGGGGATAGCAGATCTATTCTATGTGTCATACTTGATCATTTCGCGATATTGCCATATTTTTGCTGAAAGGATTTAGTATAGAACGACGATAAAGATCGCAACTTTTGGTATCTGATAAAAAAGGCTTGCCCCTACCGGAAGTAGCGTGACGTAGTCAGTTGAACATATACGCAAAGTTCCCTATTGTTTACAATGATGGCCGCCAGAAGTGAGAGAGATTCGGACCGAGAAAGCGACGATTTCCCCATTAATTTGAGCGAGGATGAAAGATTTGTAAAGGAGGAAAGTGCAAGTGAAGGACTAGTGGGGAGTGGAAGATGCTGTGAGAGCCGGGGCTGACCTGATATTCAGCTGGAAATGACTACAACAGTAAATAAACAAAAGACATATATATACTCTATTAGCCACAACACAACCAGGCTTATATTTAATATGCCACAAATTAATCCCGCATAAAAACACCTAGGTGTTTGTTATGCTAGCTCCTAGCTCCTAGCTACTAGCTACTAGCTCGAGCTAGTTATAGCTCGAGCGGGTAATATGGACGGGATCCCGTATATATAACCCGCCAATACAATTCAAACACCTGCACAACACACACACTCACTCAGCCCAAACAACCGTTCACCTAACCCAAGGTTCATAAAGCTTATATATTTAATCAAAGTTACGTACATGACACGCACGTACTGGCAAGCAATCGAATGTTTGGAAGCGCGCGGGTGGGACCTGATATCCAGCTGGGAATGACTACAACAGTAAATAAACACAAGACATATATATACTCTATTAGCCACAACACAACCAGGCTTATATTTAATATGCCACAAATTAATCCTAATGCTAGCTCCTAGCTCCTAGCTACTAGCTCGAGCTAGTTATAGCAAGCGATTAAATGTTTGGAAGCGCAGCTGTGTACTCACGGTATCGCAACTGTGTATCCAAATCAAAGTCCTCCTGGTAAGAGTCTCTGTTGTCCGAGTTCTTCAATGTTGACTGCATCTTTCGGGAATGTAAACAAAGAAGCGCCGGCTGTGTACGTGTTGTTGCTGACTTCCCTCGCAAAATAGACACTTCGCACCGACAACTTTCTTCTTTGCTTGCTCAGCTTCTTTCTCCATAATGCAATGAACAAATTGCAACAGATTCACCAACACAGATGTCCAGAATACTGTGGAATAATGACATGAAAACAGAGCTATTTCGTATTGACTTCAATGGTGTCCGAATACTTCCGTTTCAATGATTGACGTCACGCGCATACGTCAACCCTCAGAGGCGTTTCGAACCGGAAGTTTAGCGGGAAATTTAAAATTGCACTTTATAAGTTAACCCGGCCGTATTGGCATGTGTTGCAATGTTACGATTTAATCATTGATATATAAACTATCAGACTGCGTGGTCGGTAGTAGTGGCTTTCAGTAGGCCTTTAAGTATCTTGTCTTTGCAGTCTATTCAATTGAATATGGGTTGAACAGATTTTGCAAATCATTGTATTCTGTTTTTATTTACGATTTACACAACGTGCCAACTTCACTGGTTTTGCAGCTAAAAATATAACACTCCATACTGTGTGTATTGCTGAGAATTATTCACTATTAATTCAGCTCATATTAAGTGTGTAACCACTGATACAGTTAGGACTTGCCCAGAACTGGTCAATGTGCTCTCTCATTGGTTATACAGCTCCATACTCAATGTATCCTAAAGCCTAATAGAAAGTCAGAATTCAGAAGCTCACATTCTTTAACCGTGTATGCCTTCATGTGTCTAAACGCACATTATGCAAGCTTGTATAGCATTTAAACACAGTCTTGCTTTAACATACACGCGCATGTAATTACATGTTTATACACGTGCGTTTCGGCTGTAATTTGAAACATTTTAGGAGAAGTTCCTCGTTCGGAACTAACAGTCATGTGGCTCTCATTGGACCGACCTGGTGTAATTACAGATCACCACAGTCGAGGCCGACACTCCCAGTCGAGAGGCCCCGCTGCAGGGCCCAGGAAGTGACCATATATGGCACTTCCTTGTTGTGGCATAGAGCCCACCACTGTGACCCACGGCAACCTTTTTGAAATGTGCTGAAAGAATGAAAATATAAATAAGCATGACTAAGACATATAGGAAGTGCTCGCAGGTAGTGTGACTTTGTAGTTACTGTAAGTGCTAAAGTAGGTGGCCAACCTCTTCCTCTAAATGCTAAATTAACAGCAAGAAGTGGCCTGGAATTACTCGGTTTTTTTTATGATGACCAACCTTTTATTTATACAGCTGATCTACACCCAAAACAGCTCATTGGTGGCAGTTATAGAATATCAAACATGCACATTCGGACTTTAGAAACACCCTTTGTAGGATGTCCCGATCCGATATTGATATTGAAATGGCATGAAATTGGCTTGCATATAAAACTATGATATACAAAACCCAAAACCAGTGAAGTTGGCACGTTGTGTAAATCGTAAATAAAAACAGAATACAATGATTTGCAAATCCTTTTCAACTTATATTCAATTGAATAGACTGCAAAGACAAGACACTTAATGTTTGAACTGAGAAACATGTTTTTTTTGCAAATAATCATTAACTAAGAATTTAATGGCAGCAACTCATTGCAAAAAAAAGTTGGCATAGGGACATTTTTACCACTGTGTTACATGGCCTTTCCTTTTAACAACACTCAGTAAACGTTTGGGAACTGAGGAGACCAATTTTTGAAGCATTTCAGGTGGAATTCTTTCCCGTTCTTGCTTGATGTACAGCTTAAGTTGTTCAACAGTCCGGGGTCTCTGTTGTGGTATTTTAGGCTTCATATTGTGCCACACATTTTCAATGGGAGACAGGTCTGGACTACAGGCAGGCCAGTCTAGTACCCGCACTCTTTTACTATGAAGCCACGCTTTTGTAACACGTGGCTTGGCATTGTCTTGCTGAAATAAGCAGGGGCGTCCATGATAACGTTGTTTGGATGCTCCAAAACCTGTCTGTACCTTTCAGCATTAATGGTGCCTTCACAGATGTGTAAGTTACCCATGCCTTGGGCACTAATACACCCCCATACCATCACAGATGCTGGCTTTTCAACTTTGCGCCTATAACAATGCGGATGGTTCTTTTCCTCTTTGTTCCGGAGGACACAACATCCACAGTGTCCAAACACAATTTGAAATGTGGACTCGTCAAAGCACAAAACACTTTTCCACTTTGCATCAGTCCATCTTAGATATGCTCGGGCCCAG